>NC_048300.1:143245382-143348498 GCF_013100865.1 Trachemys scripta elegans | reverse complement strand
CTAACTACTGGGCTATAGAGTTAGTCTCTCTCTGGTCCAATTAATATTTTATTATACAAAATGGAACAGCTCCAATGAGAGGGAGAGAGAGACTGTATGACACAGCGTTTAGGGCACTCAACTACAATGTGGGAGGTTCAGGTCCCTTTGCCAAAAAAGGCAGAGGAGGGATTTGAACCTGGGTCTCCCCCATCCCAGGTGAGTGCCCTAACCACTGGTCTTCTCGTTCTCTTCTATCATATATTCCACTTTGAAATGAAAACAAGTATCAAAACAGAAATATTGTTTTCCAGCCAGCCCCAATAGTTATTTCCTTTCCCATATAAGTGTAAGCACATTTATACCAATATTACTGAGCTCTCACTAAGGGAATTGTATTGCTTTAAACTATACTAGAGTTAAAGTGGTACAATTTGTCTGTAGAAGTCAAGCATGTAAATCCAATTCTGAATATACATCTAAATATGCAATTAATACAGTTATTTATGGTCATTGTCCCACAGGGTTAAGAGATGTTTCAAAGTAGCAGCCGTGTTAGTCTGTATCCGCAAAAAGAAGAACAGGAGTACTTGTGGCACCTTAGAGACTAACAAATTTATTAGAGCATAAGCTTTCGTGGACTACAGCCCACTTCTTCGGATGCATCCGAAGAAGTGGGCTGTAGTCCACGAAAGCTTATGCTCTAATAAATTTGTTAGTCTCTAAGGTGCCACAAGTACTCCTGTTCTTCTTTTTGCGGATACAGACTAACACGGCTGCTACTTTGAAACATCTCTTAACCCTGTGGGACAATGACCATAAATAACTGTATTAATTGCATATTTAGATGTATATTCAGAATTGGATTTACATGCTTGACTTCTACAGACAAATTGTACCACTTTAACTCTAGTATAGTTTAAAGCAATACAATTCCCTTAGTGAGAGCTCAGTAATATTGGTATAAATGTGCTTACACTTATATGGGAAAGGAAATAACTATTGGGGCTGGCTGGAAAACAATATTTCTGTTTTGATACTTGTTTTCATTTCAAAGTGGAATATATGATAGAAGAGAACGAGAAGACCAGTGGTTAGGGCACTCACCTGGGATGGGGGAGACCCAGGTTCAAATCCCTCCTCTGCCTTTTTTGGCAAAGGGACCTGAACCTCCCACATTGTAGTTGAGTGCCCTAAACGCTGTGTCATACAGTCTCTCTCTCCCTCTCATTGGAGCTGTTCCATTTTGTATAATAAAATATTAATTGGACCAGAGAGAGACTAACTCTATAGCCCAGTAGTTAGGACAACTCATATGGGATGTTAGAGACCCAGGATCAAGTCTCTGGACTTAGGCAAAACAAGGTTCAAATGGCTCCTCTGCCTAATTTAGGGGACTTGATCCTAGGTCTCTCACATACTAGGTAAGTGACCTAACTATCAGGCTACTGGCTAATCAGGGGTGTCTTTGTCTCTCCTGCAGGTGCCTGAAACCCAGTCAGGCCTGCAATGTGTATACCAACCACTTACCACAAGGTGGTGTATCTGGGTCCTGGTCTAAGAATGGAAGAACTGGGAGATTCCACCCTGGGACCAGTAAGGGCAGAATATCTGAGGAGGGAGAGTTGCACTCAGAGAGACCAGATGGGGAACAGAGGCGCAGCTAGCCCTGTAACAACAACTCCCTACCAAAGAACAAATGCTATATGAAAGAACGTGTCCACACTTTCTGTGCTCCTACAGACACCCCCAGTTCAAAAATGGCTAGAGTTCACCAGATCACTTTGATTCCTCTCTAAGTATCAGGCCAAATCCTGTTCCCCTTACTCATGAGTCCACTGAAGTTAATCTAGTGTCTGTTTTTAGGGATGGAAGTAAACAGTTATTTAAGTTCATGAACTTGTCTATCTGCCCACCTCATGGGTGGTGATGAAATAATACAGAAATCCTAGGAGAGACGGTTCAGAAAAGAATCTAGTGGCTCCAGAGGGACTGAATGGCTCTTGGGTACAATTTACTGCAGGTTGTTATCATTTTAATAGCATTTCGATCAACAGTCACACCTTATAATGCACAGCTACCAAATCTATTTTTCCCCTCAAAGGTAAATTGCTCACATTTAAGAGATTTACAAAACATTTACTTATCTTTTGTAAAAACACTGTCTGAACACTAACATGGTAACAGAAGACGCTGATTTAATAGTTTTATATCCACAACATGTTGCTGACCTATTTTTACTTTGGAAGAGTGTGTGGGGGGGAAAGCTTATGTAAAGAAAGTATTGGTAACTGATCACCACTTTCTGGAGACAGACATACAGTATCTGTGTCAAGACAGATAAACTTAGACTTCCATTTGAACAAAAAAATAGTAGTCCTCACATATCTATTATTTCCATGAAGACTTTCATTGTGCATGCAAAATAAAAGGGCGTGGTATTTCATTATGGAGTCTGATCCCCTGAAGATGGTAGTTCCCTTGGGTCAAGCTGATGAAACAGTTATTATATCTGCCTGAAAAACATTACAGCATAGGTTTCTAGTCATAGTCCCAATTCTTTACATTTCACTTGCACTCAGATTTCTAAAGACATATTGATCCTATGTTTATAGGACAAAAAGGTATAATATCTAGCTAATTTATTCATAAATCCCAAACTCTGCGACATTTCCTTCTGTCGATAATACAAGTATAAATTGTCTAAAATTAAATGTAAAGATTACATATTACAATATTTCTCTCTTTGATCAATATAACAGAGGTCACTAGAATCCTGTGGCACTCCAGGGCTAATTTTTATATTGTCCTTGGTTAGAGCCCAAAGCATTGCTGCAGCAAATGCTATGAAATTTGGCAAATTAATTTATCTTTGATAAGAATCTTAGAATCAGAATGAATATACTACACCAGTGATATATAACATGGTTTAAAAGGTACTAATAGTAGTATGCAATGGCCATTAATTCTGCTTGACAATCTGTGTTGTTCCATCATATGGCCTAGGGAATATCAGATAACTTTTTGATAGTACACGTTTTCATTTCAGTAGGTGTATCTTTGTCTGTTTATATCAGAAATGTAAATTTAATACATAGCATTTGTCAAATTCTAAATATTCCAAGTTTGTTACACATGTTAACTGTATCAATCCTTGCAGGAGCAAGTATTAATGTTGTCATGCTATCTCAAAACCAGAATGTCTTGTTTGATGTATCTGCATGGTCTCAATGTTTTTATCATGTTATAAAGAAAACTGATTTGTTCTTGGAACTTTGGCTAAACAGGTGGGCAGCGCAGAGCAGAGTTGAGTGTATTTTAAAAATCTTTTAAGTTCAAGGGTGAGTAAATTTTAGTGTCTTGCAGTTCTCCCTGAGGGAAAAATTGCATTAATATTTCTCTCTGAGTCTAATCACCTATACAGCATGGGGATAGTAATTCTGATCTATCCCAGAGAGGTGTCATGACATTAAATTAACTAATTTTGTGTGCAGCATATTGAGGTCCTTGGATCAAAGATGGTGCAGAAGTATGAAGCTTTATCATCCTGATTTTGTAGGATCACAAGCTAGGCTCATCAACTCTGACAGCTGTCAATACTACTCTAGCACTCTGCACTGAGAGATGTCTATTGGGGAAACCTCTACATGTATTCCCTGCTAACCCAGTTAACTCTCCTTTATCCTACAAAATCAGAATAAGGAAAGGAGGTAAGTTCTCTGCCTCCTGGAAATCCGGAGGTGGGAACAAGCCATCCATTCCACTGAAGACAATAGGAGCCAAGTCACTAGGCCATCTTTCTCCATTCCCATTTCAGTAAACACAGGGGAGGGCAAAGTAGAGGATAGGCTTGACTTGTTGGAAATGACAAGTTCCTGTGAGGACAGGGGTGACCTAGCCTGGTTCTTGTTGGGTTTTGCGGAATCATTGGGTGAATCTGACCGTGTTTTGGGTTAACGAAACTTTCACATGGATCTAAACAGCTTGTACATATTCATTTTGTTAGACCCTCTTTGAAGTAGCTTTTAGAAACAGTACATGTGATTTAGCATTGGATGCCTTTTCATTTGCTGGAGTAAATCAATAAAACACATGAACAAGAAATAAGAATCTTGACGTTTCAGTTCCCCATTGCAAAAGCCCCATCTATCAGATGAGCAATTTCACCAACAGATGAGTGACAAACTACATAATTACAGCAGTTCTGTGCATATTTACATGACACACTGTTTGTTGCTGTTTTGTAACCCTGATAGGGAGACCAGCTGCAAAAATGAAGTCTACATCTGGTGTAGATGGGGATTTCTGTTTTTCAGTTTTATTTTTGTGACTTGCAGTATGGATTAACAATAAAACCAAAGACAAAGTGCATATGTACTAAATGATCGATCAGCATGTATAATATAGGAGTCAAGCACTGAGCTCTAAAGATTAATACCGTATTAAATTGTGATGACTTTTTTACTATGCTAAAGGCAAATTAGGATCATGCTACATAAAAGGTAAAGGAAATCCAAGAATTTTCACTTTGTGTGATCAATACAGCAGTTGAGGATCTGATTAAATCTAAGTTGCAATTGTCAGTTGTCTGACAGGTCAGCGTCCAAGACTAATGGAAATTGTCAGGCAGAATGAACATTGTGGAATGGGAAGGAATTTTATTTTTAAAAATCTTCCATTGCACATGCAGAATTTCCAAGGAAAACTCTCCTGCAATATCATCCTAGTCTGCACATCTTTACTTGAACAAATATTTAATAAAATGGCCAGTATTAAGAAAATCTCAATCTCCATTTCAGATTGAAGTTGTCTCTCATCTTCTGATGTAAGTTACTGAGGATAAGAACTGTATCTCTCACTTCTACAGTCACAATATGATTCCTTTGAGTTTAATGTCATAGTACAAGAAATCATTTTACTTTTAGCATTGTGCTTTGATTAGCAGAAAAATGGTGGTAATGATGGTAATTGAGCTACTACTTGTATTTTTTGCATACAGTTTTAGAAGATAAATTTGGTGTGACAGTGATTGATCTTTCATAATGTGAATTGTTCGAAAAATCATTATGGCATACGTAAAAGAAGGAACCAACCACTGAATGAAACACAAATTTATTGAATAACTGGTTAAGTTACAAGGAATACACATATAAGAGCCAATCAGTTTCCTTCTGCAACAGAGCACATAAATGTTCAGACATTTTAGAACTACGTTGTTTTGCAGAAATTGGACCAAACCCTCTTGGAGATACCCATGGTCTTTGTTTCAAAGAGGACATAATTATTTCACCACTGGAAGTCATCTGAATATGAATTTTTACTGTAATCTGTAATAAATTTCACTGGAGATTATTATTTTTGTGATCTGATGTATCAAATGGATCCAATATGAAGAGTGGTGTGACAAATACAGCTAGTACATGCACTTGAAAAACTGATGGTTTTTAAATACTGTCTGGGTCCTATGATACCCAAAGGTAACATCCATCCACCCGTAATTTAATCCAACGGGCAAGTGGATAGATCTTGCTCCACAGTATTTTTATACTGTAAAATTCTTAAATATAAGTTTATCTCCACACAGTATGGCTGGGAAACATGTTTGAGTAGTCATAGTGAACACAGTGTGTAGCCCCTTTTAGGTGGAATGTGCCTTAGTAGAAGGATCTGGGACGTGCTGGAAATAGCGTGAAGCTGGTTGTATTGCAGAACCAATCCTGGCCGAATTAGTAAACCCGAGGCTTTCCCTCAATCTCGAAGACTCTATGGCTATGTCTTCACTGCAAAAAGGTGTGTTTTTACAGTTATCCCTTTTATACAAAATGCCTAGTGAAGACCGGGCACGGGCAGGTTTTTAACCCCAATGTAACTAGTCAAGGTAAACACTGGGAGGGGTGTGTGCGCTGTGGTATAGAGTTGACTTTGACTAGCTACATCAGGGTAAAAACTACCTGTGTGCTGTTTCTTCTAGGAATTTATGTCAAGATAACGAGTTCTATTAAACCCTCCCCCCAAAACGAAGCCCCCCACAATGCACCTCTCCCCCCTTTTTCAGTGAAGACAAAGCTGGTGTGAGACAAGACCATCCCCATCTCAGAGCATGTGCACATGTTCTGTATGAACCTAAGAAATGAATAAACTGTGTTCAGGAAACTCACAGCCACATTTTAAAAGGTAGACACTTTGGAAAATCTTACTAGGTGCCTATCTGCATCTTTAGGTGCCTAAATACCTTTAAAATGTGGCCAGTAATGCATGGTGAATCTGCAAACCAGCTACCCTTTTATCTTTGACTTATTTGGAGTACAAGCCAGGTGTTCCTCTATCACAGGCATCTTTTTAAAGAAAAAAACAAACCCAAAACTACCCCCCCCCCCCAAAAAAAAACAGCCAACCGCCTAGAAATGAGGCAGAAGTTTGTAGACTTTAGTAACTTGTACATAAAGAAACTGCAGTGTTAATTCACATAATTTTAACTTAGAAATATTTGATGTTCTTATTGAACTTTTTGAGCTTTGAGTAAAAAATAGACAAGCATATTCAGGCTTGTAAACATATCTTTAGTAATGATGGGCTAGCTGTGATGTATTTCTCTCTCTCTCTCTCTCTCAGATAAAGAAGAGGCAGCAAGATGTGGTACGATTTCTGGAAGCCAACAGGATAGATTTTGAAGAGGTGGATATCACAATGTCGGAGGAACAAAGACAATGGATGTATAAAAATATTCCTGAGGAAAGACAGCCTGCGCAGGGCAATCCACTGCCACCCCAGATATTTAATGATGATCAGTACTGTGGAGTAAGTAGCTTTGAGGTCCAGACTGGTTACATTAAGTTAGTGGTAACCATTGAAATACAAAGTCATCAGTATCAAACTAGTTCAAAAAGTGGGGAGTTGGGGCTTGTGTTTTTATATATATATATATATATATATATATATATATATAATGGCAGCTCTTCATCTCTTGCTTCTTCAATCCCTTGACCAGCGCATCCTTTGGGAGGCGGGGTGTGCATAATAGCTGTTGGGAGATCAGTAGGTTTGACTGTTGGATGACATGCCTCCCAGGAACATAACTGGAGGCAGACAGGGGTTGTGTTTGTGGGTTGATGCAGCAGGAAAGTGAGATGGTAGATAGGTTGTAGTGGATGTCTTGTTTATAGCGTGCAATGGGTTAAGGCAGGTGGCTGTCTGGTGGAGGTGGGTAACAAGCGGGTCTGTACAGTATCTGGGAGATGATTCAACCCTTAATCTAACAGATAGCGTGGTGGAAAGGTTTGTTACAGTTGATAGATGGGTGAGCTTTATTGTATGGGGAAGAAGGGTAACAGCAGTTGCTCTTCAGCCATACCATGTGTGGCTCGTTGTCTGTTCCTATTTATTTGCAGTGGGGTAGCTCTAATCCTAGCTGTGCGAATTGTGTCCAAGCAGTGCGGTGTGCAACAGGTCCATTGGATGGGATAAGTATGTTCCTAAGACATGAGGGGATACTTGTGGCCCTCTCATTTATGTACAGTGGAACTTCCGCAAGTGTACAAAATTTGGTTAATTTGGGGAAGGGATCTGAAATTTTGGGGGATGCCAATTTTGCATCTTTTTTGGGGTTCCTTTTATTAGTGCATTTAAGCATGTTTTATAATAACTAGCTAATTCCAAACACAAGTTGTGTTTAACTAGATGGAAAGAGTCTCCCATGTGTCACGAAAATCATCTTGTTACTATATCTGTGCAGTTGATATCTGTTTTGGTTGAGGAGACCTAATTCTGTTACTGTTGCTAGACTGCACAATCTGTGAACAGCTTTAAAGAGCGGCTTCTCTTTGAAAAGAGACTTGGCCTATGTCTTTCCTGACAAAAAGATGTTTACCTCATAAGATAACTAACACACATTAGCAATGCTGCTGTAAAAACATAATGGAGACAAGCCACTTTAGTTTTACGGGGAGATAAAGTAGGCAAGATCAAGGGGAGGGGGGAAGGGAGATGTATAGTGCTGACCTTGCCTAGCAACTTCCCAGTAAACACTATAAGTGTCTTGTCTCCACTTGGGATTTTATAGTGAGCTAGTTGTTGTGTGTTTAGTTTTCTTGCTGTCAAAACACACACACTTTAATGTCATTGAAGAGAAAGCCTTAGTGAAAATGGCAGTGTATAGGGTTCAGTGTTTTTTGTGTCATCGTGATTTCTAAATCTAATGTGCTCAGCTTACAAAGGTCTGCTTATTTTTCCAACCGCCAGGTCTGCAAACTCCACATGGCATCAGGAAGCTAACCTGGGTATTTTTTCCTCTAGCTTAGGCATTATCACCAGCAATAAAAACTATATAGGCCAGATCTGCTTGTGGTTAGCTGTGCAACCCTCTTATCTGATTCCTTGGATTGTCTTTTTTCTTTATGCGTTTGGGTGAGAGGAAAAAAGCTAATTAGATGCAGGGGTTTTTTTTAGATTGATTCACTAGGGTTGCACAGGTGGACACGGACAGGGTCCTACAGTTGGATCCAACTGCTGATGTATAAGCCACTATAGACACAAGGTCACTTGCATAGAAGTGTAGGTTCTGTAGTGATGATTACTTTTTTTTACTAATGAGGGCTTTCCCCCACCCCCCCGCCCCTTGGTAAAAATCAGCAGATACGACTATGAATGCACACTGGAACTAGACCTGCTAAGTAGGAAGGTGGCTTTTGAAGTAGTCACTTTTCAGAGTATAATTGCTCTGTAAAGGGAATATTATTCAGTGTTTACATTAGATAGCTTGGAGATTAAAGTGGCTGAAGCAAACCAATGAATGATCTGTTCTGGTATGCTGTCTCTACCCGTACCTAATGCTGAATGGTTCACAAGATGCAAAACAAACATAACACACCTAATTGCGCAGTACACTACTGTACCACCACCTGCTGATTAGCTCCTGCCCTGAAGCGTGAAGACTCCAAGCCCTTGTAATTGTGTCTGAGTTAGTTTAACTGCAGATGTCCTCATAGATCTGCCTAGTGCTGTTTCAGTCTTTCTGCAATCTCTGCCTCACAGTTGCTCAGTAGTGAGCTCCATTAGTGGGATGTTGCAATAATAACAGTACCTATAGTCTGAAAGTAAAATTCTCAGACTGACGGCAGCCATAAACCCACATCAACATGAATAATTTAACAGTCCAATTTTGGTGCCAATGCTGCTTAATATTGTAGTCATTTGTATGCTATTGGAATGTGTTGCCTCGTTCCAGGGACATTATTATAGCATCATAAATGTGTGTGGCACTTGAGACAAAAAAGAGACATGAGGACCAGCTCCTTTCATTTACACTGGTTTAAATGTGTAACTGCTTCAGTGTAGTTACTCTAGCTTACACCATGTAAATGAGAGAAGTTGGCACATGGTCCCTTCCCAAAGGAGTTTGATGCTGCATAAAGAACAGTTAAAAACAGAGACATTTGAGAGACCAAAGGTGAGTAGAGCACCACAGTTGCAATAATATACAGCCATTTTCCCCAGATGGGGTGCTTGGTGTCAGTGGGAGAACTTCAGAGCTAGAAGGATCATTTTTAATTTCAGCTCAATGCTTACGTAGGTGAGTGAACAGGATTCAGTTGACTGGAAATGACCTACCCAGTCGAAAGCCTTTTGTGTTCAGGATTACTCATTTGTCTGATGTAGCACTAGTGCTCATGCTTTAAATGAGACTTTCATTGGTCTGATTAGGTTTTTTGAAAAAAACAAAACAAAACAAAAACATTTTTAAAATAGGGAATTCCATTGTGTTTGGTTGTGTTCGGTTACCTAAAGAAGAAAAGGCTTTGAACACTTCTCGCTCTGCCTGTCTCCCCCTCCCAACCATTCTAGGGGGAAAGTTAAGTAACTAAAAACACTTTTTAAAGCAATTCTATAAACTTTTTTGTATTTAGCAAAAATCAGTCGCAGAGACAATTCTCTAAATTGGTCAATATAGAAGTTTTAGAACAAGGATTATAATACTTAAAACTTCAATGGTGCTTCATATTTTAATCCCTGATTAAAACAGACCAGCGTTGCTTTTATTTGAGCAATAAAATGTTCCTGCTAAGTGGGCCAGGCCTTAGTTGCCAGTGTGTTGGCTCCTGAAATACTGATCTGTATAATTACATTATTCTTACCATTGGCTGTCAGCATGTTACTTGGCTGTCCTTGATTTATCAGCACACACCTGTGCAACAGAAGATGTCACAATTTTTTCTGGGCTCTCTGTTTCTGCCTGCTCAAGGAGCAAATGTTCTGAAGATCCAAGTGAAGGCAAGAGGATTCCGTAAATCTGCTTGTTCAGTATGTCACATTTTAAGGTTATGCCTGTAATGTCTCCAAACATTACTGAGCTCCAGTGGAGTAAGAAGACAGTGCAGGAAGATAATAAATCTCCTGAAGAAAATGTTGTTTTAACAGCAAGATAAAAATTCAGAGAGTTGAATATAATGTTCATGAGCTCCAAAACAAAATTAATTGGTTATAGAAAACTTTCATGATTCTATAATTCATAGTGTGTATCACTATTATATACACACACGGAATGCTGTGGTGTGGTAGTATAAAAGTGAAACTACTTTGTAGTTATGATTACTGGTAAGCCTTTATTGTATACCACACTATCAGATATTCTGCTATGGTAGAAATTTAAATAATTTAAAGTATATCTATCTGTATCTATCCCACTTGCTGTACAGTCTTCTTCCCCAGTCCTTTGAACTCCCTATGGGTGGAGAGATCTATCTATGCAGAGTTCATTGTAGGAATGGAGCCTTGGTTATCATGAAACCAACTGTTCAGGGCTGATAGAGAGCCATAAAAAGCTCCAGAAATGACCTAAAATTACTTTTCTATACCTAAAAATGTCATGACTCTAAAATCAGACACCAGGCCCTCTTAGGGCTAGAATTTTGGATTGTACTGGGAAACTGGACATCTTCCCTTTCCCAATGAAATAAAACTCCATTTTCTAACTGCAGGGCTGCAAATTAAAACTTTGAAGTAATGACATTTTAACGTACAGTACAGAAAACCTGGTGCAGGAATGAATCTTGCTTGTTGTATGTCTCAAGTGGAAGCATCTTTTCCTTTTTCCTGGGGGGAGTGGGAGCTGAGAAGGAAATGTTTTTGTGGCAGGTTGTTCCTTTTAAAAAAACTAACAAACAAAAAAACCCAGAGTTGTTTCTTGGAAGCTGCTGAGGAGGGTTAGTATGGAGTAAGTCCTGAGGAAATGATTGCCAGGTAGAGAGCAATGGAGGCAATCATAAGTGCATGATAAAGATTCATTGAAATGTAGGGCTGGATGGGACCTTGAAAGGTCATCAGATCCAGCCTCCTGTCCTGAGGCCAAGTAAACCTAGGCCATCCCCAACCAGGGCTGCCCAGAAGGGGGACAAGTAGGGCAAATTGCCCCTGGCCCCACAGGGGCCCCCACGAGAATATAGTATTCTATAGTATTGCAAATTTTTTTTTATGGAAGGGCCCCCAAAATTGCTTTGCCCCAGGCCCCCTGAGTCCTCTGGGCGGCCCTGCCCCCAACTGGTGTTTGTTCAACTTGTTCTTAAAAACTGCCAACGATGCAGATTCCACTGTCTCCCTTGGAAGCCTATTCCAGAGCTTAACTACCGTTAGAGTTAGAAAGTTTTTGCCTAATATATAACCTAAATCTTTCTTGCTGCAAATTAAGCCCATTACTTCTTGTCCTACTGTCAATGGATGTATTTTTTTTATCACCTGGCTCTTCAGTTTATCACATAAGTTTCAGCTAGACCTGGCCAGAAATTTTTCATCAAAATGTGTTTTTTCAACAAAATACCACTTTTGTTGAAATTTGAAACATTTTGAAAAGTGTCAATTTTGACTAACATCTGTGGATTTTTTCCCCCACAAAATGAAAGATATTTCATCTTGGAAAGACTTCATTTTGGGGATTTCCAACATTTTGTTTTGAAAAAATTTTTTTTTATTTTTATTTTTTTACATTTTTTATGCTACTGCTGAAACTGACATTGTAGTTGAAATATTAAATTTTTATTTTAAATATCATTAGGACCAAAAACAAATTTCAAAATGTCATAATTTCCCACAAACCAGAAATTCAGAGTTTTGACCAGCTCTAGAATCAGCTCCATTAGGCTGTGTACATTTATACTACAGAGAGAAATAAAATAGAGTATTTGCCAAAGGAGAAATCAGTCAGGACACAGACAATCACTGTGGCACTAATCTTCCTAGCTCATTATTAACTTGAAAATCTCATTTTGGTATGTTTGAATGAACTTAGAAAGGTTCATACATTTAAGACAGATTTGACAGATAAATTCTGTCTGTCAGAATTGTGTTTTTCTTCCTTATTTAGAAGTATTTCAATAACCAAATCAATAAACCCGTGTTGGTGTTACATGTCAGAGGTGGAAAGAGGACTTTGGAAAACTTCAAGAATCTCCTTCAGAGTTTTTGCCCTTTTCTCTCCACAGGGACTGAGATTAGTGGATTTGCATAGGAGACAGGGTATGAGATCATCAAACCCTACAGAGCTAGAAGATCTGCAAGGAAAGCAAGCTCCATCCCTTTAGAGCTCGGGGCATCCAAGGAGAAGGACTGTCTTTGCATATGCGTCTATGCACCACCTCCTCGCTTCTGCTGAGCCACTCTGCCCTGGGAGCAGGTGTGGGAGGATGTTCTAGTGGTTAGGGCACTAGCCTGGGACTTGGGAGTTCCAGGTTACCCACTCCACCACAGACTTCCTATGTGACTTTGGGCTAAATTCACAAAGGAACTTAGGCATGGTGATGCTGAGTGATGCCAGGCCTAACTTTTAGGCACCTAGAAAAATCACTGGGATTCACAAAGCCTCTGCATCATCTTGGGATTGATGTCAGGCTGTCAGGTCTATAATTATCTAGCTCATCCCATTTATTTCTTTCAGTACTAGCACAACATTAGCTTTCTGTGTGGGATCAAAACCTGCAATGCTTTTCCTATTGTTGACTAAGGCTTTTTTTGCCCTCCCCCCCCCCCCCCCCCGCTTTTTTTTTAAAGTACTTTATTTGTAAATGTCTCACTGAACAATCTCTTATGCAAGCTGTGCCAGCAGCAGGCTGCCCCTTTCAGGCCAGACAAGGAGAGTTTGTAACTAATCCTGCAGTCTTCACAATGTTATAGAGGAGGAAAGGTTTCACTGGATAGTACTAAAGTTATGGCAGATGCCCACTGACCATCCTTGAAAATGGCTTATTTTAATAGCTTTATACAGTTATTTCAGGTTTTAATCTTTCATGCGTAACTAACTCATTTTGTCTGAGAGGCTAACCAGCTGCATTCTCTGAAGTTCTTTTGTTCTGCCACTTTTGAATTAAGGGTAAGCAAAAATGGTCTCCCACAATTCAAAAATAAATTTAGCAATTAGCTTTCAGTAAAACAGACACAAATTGCTGGCATGAGACTAAGCATGGGACACTTCAGATTAAAAGGATAAAAAACAGGTAATGGAGATCTGCATTTTAACTATTTTTTGCTAGTTTGAGAGTCACATAGTACCCAATATCCTTGGACTGCAATCTAAATTTGCATTATTATAAAAATCAGAAAATCTCCATCTTGTCTGTTAATGTGGGGAAGAATATCTTCCAAGTAGCAGCCCTTTCTTAAGCTATACCCATAAAAGTACCACAGCCACCCCTGTTCTCAGCCCTCAAGGCTACAATAAATTTCATCTAATACAGTAACCTCTGGAGGGACTTTGCTACAAACGGAAGCTTTACACAAAGGACTGATGACCCATCCCAGCTGTGGATGTACTCCAAAGATTTGATTTGAACCTGCAGATTATTCTATCACTGCTGCAAGCCTGAACCAAGAACTTTGCCATTACTGTATGTAATTGATTCCATTTAACCAATTCTATATCTTTTTCCTTTTATGAATAAACCTTTAGATTTTAGATTCTAAAGGATTGGCAACAGCATGCTTTGTGGGTAAGATCTGATTTGTATATTGACCTGGGTCTGGGGCTTGTTCCTTTGGGATCGAGAGAACCTTTTTTCTTTTACTGGGGTGTTGGTTTTCATAACCATTCGCCCCCATAACAGATGGAACTGGTGGTGATACTGGGAAACGAGTGTCTAAGGGAATTGCTTGTGTGACTTGTGGTTAGCCAGTCGGGTGAGAACAAAGTCCTCTTTGTCTGGCTGGTTTGGTTTGCCTTAGAGGTGGAAAACCCCCAGCCTTGGGCTGAAACTGCCATGCTTTAAGCAATTTGTCCTGAATTGGCACTCGCAGTTGGGTCCCGCCAGAGCCAGCATCGCTACAATGCTGCACAAAACTATCCAACAAATTCTTGGACTGCATTGGAGACAACTTTTTATTTCAGAAGGTTGAAAAAGCTACTAGGGGGGAAGCTGTTCTAGACTTGATTTTAACAAATAGGGATGAACTCGTTGAGAATGTGAAAGTAGAAGGCAGCCTGGGTGAAAGTGATCATGAAATCATAGAGTTTGCAATTCTAAGGAAGGGTAGAAGGGAGAACAGCAAAATAGAGACAATGGATTTCAGGAAGGCAGATTTTGGGAAGGTCAGAGAGCTCATAGGTAAGGTCCCATGGGAATCAAGACTGAGGGGAAAAACAACTGAGGAGAGTTGGCAGTTTTTCAAAGGGACACTATTAAGGGCCCAAAAGCAAGCTATTCCGCTGGTTAGGAAAGATAGAAAATGTGGCAAAAGACCACCTTGGCTTAACCACGAGATCTTGCATGATCTAAAAAATAAAAAGGAGTCATATAAAAAATGGAAACTAGGACAGATATCAAAGGATGAATATAGGCAAACAACACAGGAATGCAGGGGCAAGATTAGAAAGGCAAAGGCACAAAATGAGCTCAAACTAGCTACGGGAATAAAAGGAAACAAGAAGACTTTTTATCAATACATTAGAAGCAAGAGGAAGACCAAAGACAGGGTAGGCCCCCTGCTTAGTGAAGAGGGAGAAACAGTAACAGGAAACTTGGAAATGGCAGAGATGCTTAATGACTTCTTTGTTTCGGTCTTCACCGAGAAGTCTGAAGGAATGCCTAACATAGTGAATACTAATGGGAAGGGGGTAGGTTTAGCGGATAAAATAAAAAAAGAACAAGTTAAAAATCACTTAGAAAAGTTAGATGCCTGCAAGTCACCCGGGCCTGATGAAATGCATCCTAGAATACTCAAGGAGCTAATAGAGGAGGTATCTGAGCCTCTAGCTATTATCTTTGGAAAATCGTGGGAGACGGGAGAGATTCCAGAAGACTGGAAAAGGGCAAATATAGTGCCCATCTATAAAAAGGGAAATAAAAACAACCCAGGTAACTACAGACCAGTTAGTTTAACTTCTGTGCCAGGGAAGATAATGGAGCAAGTAATTAAGGAAATCATCTGCAAACACTTGGAAGGTGGTAAGGTGATAGGGAACAGCCAGCATGGATTTGTGAAGAACAAATCGTGTCAAACCAATCTGATAGCTTTCTTTGATAGGATAACGAGCCTTGTGGATAAGGGTGAAGCGGTGGATGTGGTATACCTAGACTTTAGTAAGGCATTTGATACGGTCTCGCATGATATTCTTATCGATAAACTAGGCAAATACAAATTAGATGGGGCTACTATAAGGTGGGTGCATAACTGGCTGGATAACCGTACTCAGAGAGTTGTTATTAATGGTTCCCAATCCTGCTGGAAAGGCGTAACGAGTGGGGTACCGCAGGGGTCTGTTTTGGGACCGGCTCTGTTCAATATCTTCATCAACGACTTAGATATTGGCATAGAAAGTACGCTTATTAAGTTTGCGGATGATACCAAACTGGGAGGGATTGCAACTACTTTGGAGGACAGGGTCATAATTCAAAATGATCTGGACAAATTGGAGAAATGGTCTGAGTTAAACAGGATGAAGTTTAACAAAGACAAATGCAAAGTGCTCCACTTAGGAAGGAAAAATCAATTTCACACATACAGAATGGGAAAAGACTGTCTAGGAAGGAGTACGGCAGAAAAGGATCTAGGGGTTATAGTGGACCACAAGCTAAATATGAGTCAACAGTGTGATGCTGTTGCAAAAAAAGCAAACATGATTCTGGGATGTATTAACAGGTGTGTTGTGAGCAAGACACGAGAAGTCATTCTTCCGCTCTACTCTGCTCTGGTTAGGCCTCAGCTGGAGTATTGTGTCCAGTTCTGGGCGCCGCATTTTAAAAAAGATGTGGAGAAATTGGAAAGGGTCCAAAGAAGAGCAACAAGAATGATTAAAGGTCTTGAGAACATGACCTATGAAGGAAGGCTGAAAGAACTGGGTTTGTTTAGTTTGGAAAAGAGAAGACTGAGAGGGGACATGATAGCAGTTTTCAGGTATCTAAAAGGGTGTCATAAGGAGGAGGGAGAGAACTTGTTCACCTTAGCCTCTAAGGATAGAACCAGAAACAATGGGTTTAAACTGCAGCAAGGGAGGTCTAGGTTGGACATTAGGAAAAAGTTCCTAACTGTCAGGGTGGTTAAACACTGGAACAAATTGCCTAGGGAGGTTGTGGAATCTCCGTCTCTGGAGATATTTAAGAGTAGGTTAGATAAATGTCTATCAGGGATGGTCTAGACAGTATTTGGTCCTGCCATGTGGGCAGGGGACTGGACTCGATGACCTCTCGAGGTCCCTTCCAGTCCTATAATCTATGAATCTATGAATAAAACAGCTGCTCCCCAGCTCTGCCTCTTCTCCATGCTGGCAGGATACCATTCACCCCAAAGCTCCTGGAGCTCCAAAAATGGGGGTGAGTGCAGAGAGAGCAGCTGTGGGCTCCACGGAGCTATCACATTCCTTCCCTCTGCTACTCCCTCAGCCCATGGGTTGCTTTCAGAGACCTTCAGCCCCATGTTTCCCCTTTCTGTTTCATGGAGAGGAGCACAGGCCCTTAAGTGAACTATTTGACAGCCAACATATCTGGTCTTAAAGTAGAGAGAATCTTTCAACAAATCAGTTAAACAGAAAAATGCTACAAAAATAATCTGAGGACTTTTCCTTCCCCAGAGCACTTATTCATAGATTCTAGGACTGGAAGGGACCTCGAGAGGTCATCGAGTCCAGTCCCCTGCCCGCATGGCAGGACCAAATACCATCTAGACCATCCCTGATAGACATTTATCTAACCTACTCTTAAATATCTCCAGAGACGGAGATTCCACAACCTCCCTAGGCAATTTATTCCAGTGTTTAACCACCCTGACAGTTAGGAACTTTTTCCTAATGTCCAACCTAGAGCTCCCTTGCTGCAGTTTAAACCCATTGCTTCTGGTTCTATCCTTAGAGGCTAAGGTGAACAAGTTTTCTCCCTCCTCCTTATGACACCCTTTTAAATACCTGAAAACTGCTATCATGTCCCCTCTCAGTCTTCTCTTTTCCAAACTAAACAAACCCAATTCTTTCAGCCTTCCTTCATAGGTCATGTTCTCAAGACCTTTAATCATTCTTGTTGCTCTTCTCTGGACCCTTTCCAATTTCTCCACATCTTTTTTAAAATGCGGTGCCCAGAACTGGAATATGTAGGGCATACAGTGTACCATCTTCTAATAATTCCATCACTCTGACAGTGTTTTCTGGAAACTGATCAATGACTGCCATGGTTTCCTCTAGGTATTGTACTAGTACACTGACTGCCATGGTTTCCTCTAGGTGAATAAACCTTTAGATTTTAGATTCTAAAGGATTGGCAACAGCATGCTTTGTGGGTAAGATCTGATTTGTATATTGACCTGGGTCTGGGGCTTGTTCCTTTGGGATCGAGAGAACCTTTTTTCTTTTACTGGGGTGTTGGTTTTCATAACCATTCGCCCCCATTATTTCCACTTATTATTGAGATCAGTATTGTATTAATGTGGATGTTTATACAGGAAATACATTCCAATTTAATGCCATTATTTGTGGGGAGGGGAGAAGGGAGGGGTTGTTTTATAAACAGTAGTGAATCATGTGGTTTGAAGATGAAAATGACATGTGCTTTACTCTATAGACTCTGCTATATTTTTTGCTATCTGGCTCAGTTCCATCATTTTCCCTCCTTCAGCAAAAGCACAAAATCAAGGAATGAGTTTGTTTCTGCTGCTCCTTAGCTTTTTATACCTGGTAAACCAGCTTCTTCTGGCAAAAGAATTGAGTCCCTACAGAAGTAACTTTACATTCTGTTGAATTAAAAACACAGAAGCTGGAGAAACTCTTGTATACGGCTCTTATATTTAGATGAGGGCACTGTGCTATGTGAAATAATTTAGGGTCTTTATTTTAAAATATAGTTACAAAAGATCATTTGAAGTAGTACATTTGAAAATACATTTTGCATAATTTGTTAGATTGTTAATCTAGATTTTGTCTTGTTCAGATTATTTTTGATGTTTAACACAAGTATATCATCATAAGCACAAAAGTCCAGAACTGTAAATGGCTATTCAGTACCCAGTTACAAGCAGTTCATTGCACTTTCCAGGTAGGAGCCCCAGATTCTCTTTTCTGAAATGGAAAATAAATTCTTGTCAGTATCCCTAAGGCAGAAGTTCCCAAAGTGTGGTATGTGTATGTTTGATGTTCCATCAATGCACTTCACAACAGGTTTTAAGAAGGTGGCACATAAATCAATACAGTTTGGGAATCGCTGCCCTAGAGGATGCTTAAAAAAGACCATACATCTTTAAAAAAAAACAATACTTGAAGGGTTATGACTACTTCAGTGGCATAGTATTCTATTAGGGGAGTACAGTATAGTGCTAGAACGGATGAGCCCATTGACTATATGACAGTGGCAATTGCGGACACTCAGTACTGCACAAGATTTGGGCCTAATAGTGTACTAGTATAATACCTAGAGGAAACCATGGCAGTCATTGATCAGTTTCCAGAAAACACTGTCAGAGTGATGGAATTATTAGAAGATGGTACACTGTATGCCCTACATATTTCAGTACAGCATAATTCCATTTCTGTTTACTTTAATGTAAAGACAAGAAGGGGAAAAAGTATTTTCTAAGGGTTATCCTAGACCAAAGAGATCTACTCTGTTTAAAAATTATGAAGGAGTTAATACAGTTTCAGGTACTATTCCTGCCCCTCATTTCCTTAGCCAGTTTTTGTGGTTTTATAATCACATTTTTCTATTCTTTAAATACTTTCCCTGTGTCTGTGTGAAAGACCCACACAAACAGAGAAGAGATTATCCAGGGGAACCGTCAGTCATAAAGTAAACAAACTGGAAAAAAAATCCCTTTTCCTTTTATAGTGCTCTGAAGTATCTTACACCAATATTAGGTAAAATGTTCTAAGAAAAAGTCTGTATTTTGTTGGTGGTGATGGTTTATTTTTTTTTAATTCATTTCTTTTAAAGTTACAGCTAGTGTATTCAAATTATATACTTTTAGGGAAATAGTCATCATTTCAAATGTGTGCAGACACGCTAGTACTATAGGTAACATATCTTTAACAGCAGTCTTGGGTAAGAGGAAGGTTACCATAGTTCGTCATTCATCACCTAACTTTAAAACAAGACAACTGCCACCTTCCCAAAAGACACAGGCTTTGCACTTGTAATTTTAATTCAGTAATGATCTTATCAAAACAAATTCTCCCTAAAGTGGCAGCAGGATGCATTGGAGAGCGCAGAGAACTGGGAGTCAAGAGACCCATGGTATTCCTGGCACTTCCACTGATGCAGGCCCGCAATACATTCTGCATCAGTGGTCTCCTGAACCCCACGTTGAAGTCACGGGGGGCACTGTGCTGAATCCATTGCAAGATTGGGGCCTTATTGTTTGATCTTGCACAGCCTCTTTGTGCTTCAGATCCCCATATTATAGATGGGGAATAATGATACTTCTTCGCTGGTCATTAAGTGCTGTGATATTTGAAGGCTGCTAGATTGTTGCTGAATATGTTATTGGTGGACATCAGTAAGGCCTGGTCTACACTACAGCTTACGTATCAGAGGGGTAGCCGTGTTAGTCTGGATCTGTAAAAAGCAACAAAGAGTCCTGTGGCACCTTATAGACTAACAGATGTATTGGAGCATAAGCTTTCGTGGGTGAATCCCCACTTTGTCAGACACATGTTCCAATGCATCGGTTAGTCTATAAGGTGCCACAGGACTACAGCTTACGTTGACCTAACTCTGTAAGTGTCTACACTAAAATGTCACTCCCACCAATGAACTTACCCACTACACCAATTTAATAAATCCACCTCCATGAGAGGCGTAGTGTCAATGCCGATGTAGTTATGTCAACGCAGTGTCAGTGTAGACATGTTGCTTACGTCGACTGTTGCTGCCTTTCAGAAGCTGTCCCACAATGCCCCACACTGACAGTTAAATTGGTGCAAGTGCTCCTGGTGAGGACGTGCACCCCAACACAAGCACAGCATGGATGTGCAAAAGCCATTTAATTACTGCGGTGGCTGTACGTTGCTGTAACTTATGTCGACATAATTTTGTAGTGTAGATGTACCCTAAGTCACAGTGTGTTATCTATTGTCCATGTAGCAGAGTTATTTCTTACATCTATCCCCAAGCATTTGGAAGCTTACCAAATAAGGCAATTAGTGAAAAATGTCTAATCTTTGTGTGAGTAGTAGATTGCTTATGTTACGTTATCTCTTAAGAATCCTAGCCTAGAGATCTTATCAGAAGGTTGGCTAATTGGAGACTTTGCTCTGTGTTGTACAGACAGAATCTTTTTTTTTTTTTTTAAATATCAACTCAGTCTCCTGAGAGAGCTGTGCTGAATAAGAGTTTCCATTGTAACCCTAATCAGATCAATGTTTGTGTGTCATCTGTCCCACAGAACTGAATTGCTCTTTCAGTCAGGATGCTGATGTCTCATTCTCAGTGACATACAGTATTAACTCAGTGAGAAGCAGACTGCTGATTTGGTTTATTTCAATTAAGAGTCCCCCCCCCCCCCCTTTGCCTTTTACTATTTGTGTAAGATCAGTTGCGTTGTCCCTTTTTTTAGAGTTCTGATATGACAATCATTTTTAATGCGAATAAATGGTTGCCAAAGCGAGACTGTTTACAAAATAAGGCATTGGAATAGGTTTCCCTTTTAAGTGCTCTTATAATTATGCTTATGCTGTTTTTTTAAGTCTCTCTATTATAATACATGGGGAAGCTAGATTTTTTTTAAAAAAACTTTTCTTGCATCCTGGTAAGTAAAGCTAAACACCTGATAACTGCTGCAGATTTGTTAATCAAATGGTAAGTGGGCTTCTTTTGTTTACTACAAAGAAAAAACAAAAAAAAAATTATTTTTGTTTTAAAATAAATATATTGGGAAAACTTATTTACAACTACAATTTACAGCCTCTGCAGTGTCTTTTATAACACATTTATTGTTAATAAGCAGACGTATATTTAGTTGGTATTCATAAATGGAACCTACTGAAAATGTTTGCTTTGATCTGGTGCCCATAAAATGTGTGAATGGTCGTCTGTAACTTGTCTTTTGCTGCATAGCATCTATTTTTAACACCACTGAACTGCAAAACTGCTTAGCTTTTTGTGCAGAGAAAAATCAGTTCTCTCAACATATAAAGTACTATTTAAATGCACTTCAGCGTACCCACTTTCAAAGACTTAACACAATGCCGAGGCACATTAATTATGGCCTGTGTTCATAATCACATCATTTGTGATCCCATCTCTTGGCACTGGGATCAGAGCTCAGAGCACGCAATCGTACATACCTCCCTCTGGATACTAGCTGTGATGGCTGTATGTGGCAGAAAAAAACAAGTAACTGAGGGAGGAGCCATGGAATTTGGACTTTACAGAGGAGGCAAAGTCACCCTTCAACCTCCCAATTGACAGCAGTTCTCATGTTGGAGTGGCTAGGGGTAGGATGTATACACATGTACTGAAACTGGCATAAGAAGTCTGCGGTGTAGCCAAGAACTGAACCCACATTTCTCAAGTCTGGTACCATAACCACTAGAACATGCTTCCTCTCATAACACTCTGGCAGTTTCTGGCTAATGTAAACGTTAATATAATTATCATTTCTTTATTGCATTATTTTTATTTTTATGCACTGTGCGGCAACTGCAGCAGCCATTGGCTTCCGTGTGAACTGCAAGTGCTCAGACCTGTGAAAATGAGGCTATTAACAGGTTTTAACATCATTGATACTTAGCTGTCACTACACATTGCAGTGGATCTTACAAACCAACAATTTGTAAGGTTGGGGGGATAGCTCAGGGGTTTGAGCATTGGCCTGCTAAATCCAGGGTTGTGAGTTCAATCGTTGAGGGGACCATTTAGGGATCTGGGGCAAAAATCTGTCTGGGGATTGGTCCTGCTTTAAGCAGGGGGTTGGACTAGATGACCTCCTGAGGTCCCTTCCTACCCTGACATTCCATTAATTTAATTACAACCATGGAGGAGTATTTGCAGAGACCCTGCATATGACAGTGTCTTTGGATAGGGCCTGTTTCTCCATTCTGGCTCACTCACACTCTACAGAAGTAGACAATAGGGGAAATATGGCTTTATGAGGCCTCTGTACTTCTCCTTTTCTGAGGCCAGCCAGGGTTCAAGTTACTGCAGCCTTGGAGCTGTTTTCATTCTTTTATATTAAAAATAAAACAGAGAGAGATACAGATTATTAAATCATCTGGTCAATTCTCTGACTGTTCCTACAGCATATTTTTTAATGCTCCATCTAGTCTAGTTTTAAATGAAGTCAGTAGTGAAAAGTCAGAGATTAAGAAGATTCATTCCATATTTAGGAAATGTTACCCCTGCAACAGTGAACTTGCTTTTTCCTTAGCTTACTTTCATCTCATTATTCTTTTATCCCCTTTAAACCATCCTAAACAATCACTTTCCTCTGACCTGCCATCTTCAGTTACTTTTAGACCGTTTTCCTAGCTGCCTTAGATGTTACATGTATTTTGTTTAAGTCATTCTTCGTAAGTCAGTCTGCTCAGTTCATTGATCATTCTTGTTGGTAGTCTCTATTCACTGAGTTTTATTGACATTTGCCTGCCACTGAAGTCTCCAGAATTTTCTGCATTAACAGGACATAATTAAAAACTTGTAAAATACTAATGAACATAAATACATTGAAAGGGATATTATCAATGCTATATTTATACATACAGTGCATACAGTGTGGTCCTCTCAGTATTATCTAGACAGGATTATCCCTTCCCTGGTCTATTAAGTGATACCTTTGGGTAAGGAGCCCAAAACTGCATTGGTCTTCTCATATTAGTAATGTTAATATTGTAGAGGCACTTAACACATGCACAAAATAAAGTGTGTTATTTTATATCTATAAAAACACACACAAAATAATCATTATGGGGTTATATTTATTTATTTAGGCAGGCCAAATTTTGTCAACCTCGATAATATCCTTTTAAACGTATTTATGGTCATCGGTAGTTTACAAAGTTACCACTTGTATACTATTAAATAGAACTGGTCAAAACTCAAAATCTGACACTTCAAAATTTCTTTCATCCCGAATTAGAATGAAATCAGATTTAAAACTTTCCTGCATTTTCCAACAAAACTTGTCTTTCCGAATTTTTTTGACCAGCTCTATTATTAAGCAATGACGATTTCTTCAACTCAGTATAAAAGTGTCATAGCATCTTTATAGCTTTTAACATAGTTATATAGTGAGAAGCATGTCGTTGGCTAATTATTTTTCATGGCTCAAAGTGTTCTGCTCTGTGTTAGATGAATAACTAGTTAACTATGTAAGCTGATTTTATTTCCTTTCAAACATCTGCTAGTTTGGTCTTGCCCATTGTTTTTAACCTGGAAAATAATTTTCAGAACCAAAATGGGTAATTCCAAATTCTTCTGCAGGGCAAGGGGTGGCAATATATTAAATCAGCTCTGGGCCATTTTATAATAATTAGCACTTAAAGAATGCTTTTTGATCTGAAGGTGTCAAAGCACTTTACAAAAGTTAAGTGACTTTCCCAACATTACACAGCAAGTTAGTCAGAGGTGGGAGTAAACCCCTATTGTTCTGAATTCCATTCACAGACTCTGTCTCCTGGATCAACCTATACTTTCCTGCTGAAGTAGGAGGAAAGCAAGACAAGTAATATAACACGATAGTGGTCTCAAAGCCAGTCCTGGAAATGTTTTCTACTGAAGTAATAGGAATGTGGATATTGGTAATAAGCCACCTTTTCAAAAAAAAAAATACTTATAGTTTATCTGTTTAATACAGCTGTCAAGGCTGTATTCCCACTTTGAACTTTAGGGTACAAATGTAGGGGCCTGCATGAAAACTTCTAAGCTTAACTACCAGCTTAGCTCTGGTTCACTGCCACCATTTCCCAATTGGATTCCCTCCCTGGGAAGCCTTGAGAAACCTTTCACCAATTTCCTGGTGAATACAGATCCAAACCCCTTGGATCTTAAAACAAGGAGAAATTAACCATGCCCCCTCCTTCCTCCCACCAACTTCTGGTGAACACAGATCCAACCCCCTTGGATCTAAAACAAGGAGAAATTAACCTTTCCCCCTCCTTCCTTTCACCAACTCCTGGTCAATACAGATCCAACCCCCTTGGATCTAAAAACAAGGAAAAATCAATCAGGTTCTTAAAAAGAAGGCTTTTAATTAAAGAAAAAGGTAAAAATCATCTCTGTAAAATTAGTATGGAGATTAACCTTACAGGGTAATCAAACTTAAAGAGCTCAGAGGACTCCCCTCTAGTCTTAGGTTCAAAGTACAGCAAACAAAGATAAACACTTTAGTAAAAGGTACATTTACAAGTTGAGAAAACAAAGGAAAACTAAGACGCCTTGCCTGGCTATTTACTTACAAGTTTGAAATAGGAGAGACTTGTTTAGAAAGATATGGAGAACCTGGATTGATGTCTGGTCCCTCTCAGTCCCGAGAGCGAACGCACTCCCAAACAAAGAACACAAACAAAAGCCTTCCCCCCACCAAGATTTGAAAGTATCTTGTCCCCTTATTGGTCCTTTAGGTCAGATGCCAGCCAGGTTACCTGAGCTTCTTAACCCTTTACAGGGAAAAGGATTTTGGAGTTTCTGGCCAAGAGGGATTTTATAGTACTGTACACAGGACAGCTGTTACCCTTCCCTTTATAGTTATGACACGCCCCCCAAATCACAGATAGTGTTGGATGTTTGGTTCCACACTGGCTGTGATTTCTTCCTGGAGTTTTAGGAGAAAACAGAGTTAATAAGACACATGTACCTTTAGACATACTACTGATTATATAAACACTAACAATATCTTTTATTCCAAGAACAATTGTTAACCAGTTAACTCTGGGAAACTTTCCCGGGAGAGTGCATCAGCCACTTTGTTAGAAGCTCCCGAAATGTGTTGTATTTCAAAATCAAAATTTTGGAGAGCTAAACTTCACCGAAGAAGTTTTTTGTTATTTTCCTTGGCGGTATGAAGCCACTGTAGCGCAGCATGGTCTGTTTGTAGTTGGAAACGCCGTCCCCAAACATATGGGCGTAGCTTTTCCAGCGCGTACACAATGGCATAGCATTCCTTTTTGCTGATTGACCAATGGCTTTTCCTCTCAGACAGTTTCTTACTGAGAAACACGACAGGATGGAATTCTTGATCCGGTCCTTCCTGCATTAAAACTGTTCCCACGCCTCGCTCGGACGCATCTGTGGTTACTTGGAACGGTTTGTCAAAGTCTGGGGCCCTTAGCACAGGGTCAGACATGAGTGTTGCCTTAAGCTGGTTAAAGGCCTTTTGACACTCATCAGTCCACTGAACTGCATTTGGCTGGTTCTTTCTGGTTAGGTCTGTCAGTGGGGCGGCGATTTGGCTGTAGTGGGGTACAAATCGCCTATATTATCCAGCCAAGCCTAAGAAGGATTGGACCTGTTTTTTAGACTTTGGAACCGGCCACTTTTGGATAGCATCCACTTTGGCCTGTAGGGGATTTATAGTTTCTCGACCCACATGGTGCCCCAGGTAAGTTACTTTGTTTTGGCCTATTTGACACTTTTTAACCTTAACAGTTAGTCCTGCCTGCCGGATGCGCTCGAAGACTTTTTCCAGGTGCTCTGCCCATGAATCAGAAAAAATGGCCACATCATCGAGGTAGGCAACTGCAGATTTTCCCAATCCCGCTAGGAGACCATCTACAAGTCTTTGGAAGGTGGTGGGTGCATTTCGCAACCCGAAAGGGAGTACATTGAATTCATACACCCCTGCCTGGGTGACGAAGGCTGACCTTTCCTTAGCGGGTTCATCTAGTGGTACTTGCCAGTACCCCTTGGTTAAGTTTAAAGTAGAGATGAATTGGGCATGTCCCAATTTCTCCAATAGCTCATCTGTGCGTGGCATTGGATAGTTGTCAGGACGAGTTACAGCATTTAGCTTACGGTAGTCCACGCAAAAGTGTATTTCCCCATCTGGTTTGGGAACTAGAACCACTGGAGATGCCCATGCACTATTAGAGGGGCGGATTATACCCATCTGTAGCATGTTCTGGATCTCCCTTTGTATAGCAGTTTTGGCATGAGGTGACTCCCGGTAGGGTGGGGTTCTAATTGGGTGAGCATTACCTGTGTCAATGGAGTGGTATGCCCGTTCGGTCCGTCCTGGAGTGGCTGAGAAAATTGGTGCAAAGCTTGTGCACAGCTCCTTGATCTGCTGTCGCTGCAGACATCCAAGGGTCGTGGAGAGGTTTACCTCTTCCACGCCACCATCCTTTTTTCCTTCGTAGTAGACAGCTTTAGGCCACTCCGCGTCATCTGTTTCCTGGGCTGTAAACTGGCAAACGTTTAATTTTCTGGAATAAAAGGGCTTAAGAGAATTAACATGGTATACCTTAGGCTTTATGTTGGAGGTGGGGGAGGCTATGAGATAGTTAACAGCTCCTAGGCGCTCCTGGACTGTGAATGGTCCTTTCCATGACGCTTCCATTTTATGGGCCTGGAGCGCCTTTAAGACCATGACTTGGTCTCCTACTTTGAAGGACCGTTCTCTGGAATGTTTATTATACTAGGCCTTTTGCTCTTTCTGAACATCCTTTAGGTTTTCTTTAGCAAGGGCTAAAGAGTGTCGGAGGGTGCTTTGTAGGTTGCTTACAAAGTCTAGAATGTTAGTTCCTGGAGAAGGCGTAAACCCCTCCCATTGCTGCTTCAGCAACTGTAATGGCCCCTTAACCTCGCGGCCATACACAAGTTTAAATGGTGAAAACCCTAAACTGGGATGTGGTACAGCCCTGTAGGCGAAAAGTAACTGCTGCAACACTAGGTCCCAATCATTGGAGTGTTCATTTACAAATTTACGTATCATGGCCCCCAAAGTTCCATTAAACCTCTCCACCAGGCTATTGGTTTCATGGTGGTAAGGGGTGGCAACCAAGTGATTCACACCATGAGCTTCCCACAGGTTTTCCATGGTTCCTGCCAGGAAATTAGTTCCCAAATCTGTAAGGATGTTGGAGGGCCAACCTACCCTGGCAAAAATGTCTGTTAGTGCCTGGCATACACTTTTAGCCCTGGTGTTGCTTAAGGGTACTGCTTCCGGCCATCGGGTAGCAAAATTCATGAAAGTCAGTACGTACTGCTTTCCTCTGGGTGTCTTCTTTGGGAAAGGACCCAGAATATCCACAGCTATGCGCTGAAATGGGACCTCAATTATGGGTAGTGGCTGGAGAGGGGCTTTAACCTGGTCTTGGGGCTTTCCCACTCGTTGGCACACCTCAAAAGACCGGACATAATTAGCAACGTCCTTGCCCATTCCCTCCCAGTGGAAGGACGTCCCCAACCGGTCTTTGGTTCTGTTCACCCCAGAATGGCCACTGGGATGATCATGGGCTAAGCTTAAGAGCTTTACCCAATACTTAGTGGGAACTACCAACTGTCTTTGAGGATGCCAGTCTTCCTGGTGCCCACCAGAAAGAGTCTCCTTGTATAAAAGTCCTTGTTCTACAACAAACCGGGATTGGTTAGAAGAGCTGAGAGGCGGTGGGGTGCTCCGCGCCGCCGCCCAAGCTTTCTGAAGGCTGTCATCTGCTTCCTGCTCGGCCTGGAACTGTTCCCTTGATGCTGGAGACATCAGTTCTTCCTTGGACTGTGGACTGGGGCTTGGTCCCTCTGGAAGCGATGTAGGTGCTGGGGCTGTTTCCATTGACTGTGAACCGCTGTCTGCTGGTGCACTATGTTGTATCTCAGGCTCTGGCTGAGCCTCCTGGGTAGGGTTATCTGCTGCTTCCGCCAGGTCAGGCTCGCTGGTGCCCTCTGGCGTTGGAGTTGTAGACGGGTTTGCAAGCGCTGGACTCAGTGCTGGCAATGGTTCTGGTGCTGGTTGTGTTGCCAGTTCCGGTTCTGGGACTGGCTTTGGCTGGGTCTCTGGGATTGGATCCACTACGGCTGTTGCAGTCGTTGGCAGGGGATCCGGTTCCACCACCTTTGTTTGGGTCTCTGGTAACACAGATGGGGCCCTGGTGACCGGCTCAGGAACAGGGATGGGGGTGAAAGCTTGCTTAGCTTGGCTGCAGGTGACTATTCCCACCCTCTTGGCTAGCTTCACATGGTTGGCCAAATTTTCCCCCAGCAGCATGGGAATGGGATAATTGTCATAGACTGCAAAAGTCCACATTCCTGACCAGCCCTTGTACTGGACATGCAACGTGGCTGTAGGCAAGGTTACAGACTGTGACACGAAGGGTTGAATTGTCACTGGAGCCTCCGGGTTGATGAGTTTGGGGTCCACTAGGGATTGGTGCATAGTTGACACTTGTGCCCCAGTGTCCCTCCAAGCGATAACCTTCTTTCCGCCCACTCTCAAGGTTTTCCTTCGCTCCGAGGGTATAAGAGAGGCATCTGGGTCTGGGGATCTTTGGTGTGATTGGGGTGTAATGAACTGTAATCGGTTGGGGTTCTTGGGGCAGTGAGCCTTTATATGTCCCAGTTCATTACATTTAAAACATCGCCCTGCTAAGGTATCACCGGGGCGATGTTGGTTGGTGGAGACTGGTGTGGTGGAGTGAGAAGGCGTCTGGGGTTTCCCTTGGGATGTGGGTGGGGCCTTGGGTTGTCCCCGGTGGTAAGGTTTTGTTTCGGCTTGCCCCTTCTGATATTCGCTTTAACTGCTACTAGTTTTTTTCTTTTCTGCCACCTCCACCCATTTGGCTCCAATCTCCCCCACCTCAGTTACAGTTTTGGGCTTCCTATCTAGGATGTACCTTTCTATTTCCTCAGGAACACCCTCTAAAAACTGCTCCATTTTTACTAGGGAAACCAGATCTTCCAGAGATTTAACATTTGCTCCTGACACCCAGGCATCACAATTTTTGTTAATATGGTAGGCATGCCGGGTAAATGACACATCGGGTTTCCACTTTAGGGCTCTGAACCGCCGACGGGCATGCTCGGGTGTTAGCCCCATTCTGAGTCTGGCCTTGTTTTTAAAAAGTTCATAACTGTTCATGTGTTCCTTAGGCATTTCAGCTGCCACCTCTGCTAAGGGTCCACTGAGCTGCGGCCTCAGCTCTACCATGTACTGGTCTGGAATGATGCTGTATCCAAGGCAGGCCCTTTCAAAATTTTCTAAGAAGGCCTCAGTATCATTGCCTGCCTTATAGGTGGGGAATTTTCTGGGATGGGAAGTGGTACCTGGAGAGGGGTTGTTAGGATTGGCTGGTGCATCCTGCTTAGCCTTTGCTACTTCCAGTTCATGCTTCCTTTCTTTTTCTCTCTCCTCCATTTTCTTTTCTTTCAGCTCCATAGTTCTCTTGTGAGCCTCCTCTTTGGCTTTTTTCAGCTCCATCTCTCTTTCATGGGCCTCCTTTTTGGCTTTCTCTTCTCTTGCTCTCTGCTCTGTCTTGAGTTTTGTTAATTGAAGCAGTCTCTGATGTTTTCTTTCATTTTCTTCTGCTTCTAGTTTGGCCAGTTCTATTTTTTTTAGCTACTTCTTTGGTAGTCATTTTCCTGTTTTCTTGTGCTGGGTCACCCCCTCTGCAGTTGACTGAAACTGGGAAGCTCTCAGCTCTGGCTGCTGCTGAGTTAACAGAGACTTTCTAACTAGCTACTCCCAAGGATGTAAAAAGAAAAAAAAAATCAGCTTGTAAATTCCTTTTACCAGTCGTTTGCTAACTGAACCCTTCTCTTAACAAAGGACCTTGTTAAAAAAAACTTCTCTCCTTGCCTGAAGGCAGAAGTGTTAAGATATGCATCTACTTCCAGCTCTGCTTTCCAAGCAGCTAGAAGGAAAAAAAATCTCACTGGCTTTTGGGTTTAAAATGATCCCACCGCTCTGCCACCATGTCAAGGCTGTATCCCCACTTTGAACTTTAGGGTACAAATGTAGGGGCCTGCATGAAAACTTCTAAGCTTAACTACCAGCTTAGCTCTGGTTCGCTGCCACCATTTCCCAATTGGATTCCCTCCCTGGGAAGCCTTGAGAAACCTTTCACCAATTTCCTGGTGAATACAGATCCAAACCCCTTGGATCTTAAAACAAGGAGAAATTAACCTTTCCCCCTCCTTCCTCCCACCAACTCCTGGTGAACACAGATCCAACCCCCTTGGATCTAAAACAAGGAGAAATTAACCTTTCCCCCTCCTTCCTTTCACCAACTCCTGATGAATACAGATCCAACCCCCTTGGATCTAAAAACAAGGAGAAATCAATCAGGTTCTTAAAAAGAAGGCTTTTACTTAAAGAAAAAGGTAAAAATCATCTCTGTAAAATTAGTATGGAGATTAACCTTACAGGATAATCAAACTTAGTACTTTAACTCCTCCTGAGGGTGAAAGCAAACAACTGTCCTAGATAACTTCCCATTAGCCAAACAAAAATGAAATAATTTATTAGAAATTGTGCATCACAAATAAAGAAAAACATTGAATTGAGAGATGAGTAGAAATAAAGAAGCATGCTTACATGGATCCTGAATAAATGGAAAGTGTCACTTGATATCAAGTTTAGTTATAGAATATTGAATTACCTCAGCCTACAGCATTGCAGAAAACATTCTTTACCACAGCCCAAAGCTTTCCGCCTACACCAGTCATGTGTTCGAGTCTGTTGTACCAGAGAGCATCTGGATAAAATTCTGCACTTTCACACAGCTGTACAATGACCATTAACTTCAGTGGTGTTATGCTCTCTCTCTCTCTCTCTATATATATATATAGATAGATAGATATAGATTAGATATAGAAACAGTAGCTATATATGTTCAGTCAGAATACATTTTTATTTTAGATAAAGGGAAAGAACAAACAAGAAATGACAGAAGTAAAGTCTTCATGAGATAACAAATTACATTTTCCTCTAAAATGCTTCCCTAAATCTATCTCACAAAATGGTAGCTGCCCTCTGAAGACAGCAGACTCCTAGATGCCTACAGCTTTGGTAGAAAAAAAAATAGAAACAAGTTATGCAGTGGCCTTAGCTGATCTGTAATTCAGGATGAAGCTAGCTAATTGTTATGGACCTGATTTTAACACCTCCCCCCATCTAAATTCCTTGGAAAAAAATGAATTTTGCATGCCCTCATCCCAGGCAATCTGTATGGGAAGTTTTGTAAAAAACAGAAATGGAATTTTAAAGTTGGGGTGTCTTGAAAATTGAGGTGAAGAGAAATGTGACATAGTTTGGCTCATAATGGTTGCAATCCAGCAAAGCATTCAAGCACATGCTTAACTCTAAGCACCTGAGAAGGCTTTTTGAAATAAATTGGACTACCAATGTGTTTAAATCTAAGCATGTTCTTGAGTATTTTGCTGCATCAGGGCCAGTATCCCCAGACGATGACCTAAAAACTCCAGATTTGTTTTGTTGGCCTTGCTGTGAAAATACTTAAGTGTTTTGTTTGACCTTTGTTGGCTTTATTTGTTTTGGGGGTGTTGGAGGAAACTGGGGAAGATGCTTCACCATAGTAGCTGTTAATGTAAGGAAGGGGTTAACTGGATGCTCGTAAATACAGGATTATAAAAAGTCAGTGGAATGCTGTCAGAAGGGTTCTGAAGGAGTCTTCTTCAGCAATTAGCCGATTGGTCGGCTGTAGCGATCATTTGCCATTTGTCCGTTTCTGTGCAGCCACAAGGGCTTGATGGGCCAAGAGTCCAATGTCGGAACAGACTTGATGAACCCATGTAATAGAGGGTCTGCCTCTGGGCCACATCCACCCCTCGGGTGGTGGAAGAGAAGTGATGAATATGGTGCTCAAGTGAGAGAACTGAAGATGAGTATGTTGAGTGGCTGAGACATGGATGCTGTGCATGTTAGGATTCGGTGTTAGAGGTGGGCTAGTAGATTTTTTTTTATCTGGGCTGAGAAGTTTTTGGAGACTCCTTCAAAGCTGAGCTAAGTAAACAATGCAGTGTGTATTTGTGATCATTCAGTATCATAAAGGGATTTATCCCAAATCCTACTGTGTTTATACTTTTGATTTTTGGAGTAACTGGTAGCTAAGAAATATGAGAATAGTAAATTCTGCTTGGCACATGCACTGTGCTTTATTTTTGAAATATGATGTATAGACATTAGGTATTCTACCAGCCTTGTGTCCAACTCATAAGTAGTTAGATAAACATTGGTATTCCCATTTTCTAGATTTAGGTGGGAGGGATGGAAGCTGTACAAGATATTAAGTTGATTGCCCTCGGTCACACTGCAGCTCCGGAACAGAGCCACAGAACTTCCTGACTCCCAGTCTTGTGCCAAATCTGTTAACTAGACCACCCACAGATTTTAAGGTGAGGTCAAGAGCTATGTGGTGGATAGACAAGAGTGGAGAGCTGTACATTCATCAGAAGCTCGAGAAGTGCTCGGCCTTTGACCTACTAAAAATTAATTTAACTTAATAGGTTAAAGAGTTAGTTATACACCACGTGTTGATTTATCACACACCCATAATTTCAATTTTCATAAATCTGCAGAACCATTTTAAATCAGCACAGTTTTCTTTGTAAGTCTGCTTTAAATCCCCTGGCTCTTTACTTATTGCTAGGGTTGCCAACATTGTATTTCAAAAATAAGGGACTGTTTCCTTAGCAACCCTGCTCCACTCCTGCTCCTGATGTTATCATTATTAATATTAATAATAATTAGTACTCACCCATGTTTGCCAGGGGTATTTCTTGCTGCTTTTTGCAGCACTCAGCAACTCCAGATCTTGTACAGAAATGAAAAAATAAGGGACATCCCTTGTAATAAGGGACTGTTGGCAACCCTACTTGCTGTTCTTCAGATCTGTCTTTGTTCTATTGCCTAAACAAGATCAAAGGCGCCACAAGACAGTTCATGAATGGTTCCCCTGTAGTATCAATTCGTACATAGTCAGGGAAAACGATAATGACCTACGGAATAGATCTGTGCTATAGTAGAAACTTGTTCATTGGCCAAATCTGAAAATATGTTATCACTTATTTTTCTAAAAAGATACAGCAATTTCATACTGTCTAAATTACTGGCTAATGATTGCTGGTTTCAAAGGGTAGAGTGTTTAGGTATCTGTTCCATGAGAAAAGGATTGTTCAAGGAGTTGAGCTGATAAATATGAAATTCAGCAAGGGCCAATTTTTAAAAGGTATTTAGGTGCCTCAAGATGCAGATTGAAAATCCTACTAGGAACCTATCAGCATCTTTAGGTGCTTATATATCTTTAAAAAGCTGGCCCCAAGAACCTTTCAGACATTTCTTGTATATGCAAATTAATACTGATTTTAAAAAACGAACAAACATAAGGAAGTACTTCTTCACACAACACAGAGTCAGCCTGTGGACCTCGTTGCCAGGGGATGTTTGAAGTCCAAAAGCATAAATCATGATAATAAATCATAATTGAATCTGGGTTCAAAAAATAATTCGATCCTTTCATCAATGGCTATTAGCCAAGATAGTCAGGGACGCCACCCCATGCTCCAGGTGTCCCTAAACCCCCAAATGCCAGAAATTGGGACTGGACTACAGGAATAGATCACTCAAAATTGCCCCTTTCTGTTTATTCCCTCTGAAACATCTGGTATTGTCCACTGTCAGAGGCAGGATACTGCACTGGATGGATCATTCATTTGACCATTCAGATGCTGGAGGCTTTAGTTGATATCTGAAGGAAATGGAAAACTACAGAGAACCTAAATGAGAAATTGAACTCTTCCACTGGGTCTGGAATTCTAATTACATTTAGAATAATTGTCAGGTTATACAGCAGAACATGAGCAAGTATTTGACTGTTTTCCCAAGCATAGCTACAGATCAACCAGAGCTTTGATAGCATAGAATATAAAAATATAATGTGGAAAAACACCTTTTGAAATGTTAAATAATCTTTTCTCCTCTCTTTTCTCTAGGATTATGATTGCTTTTTTGAAGCAAAGGAAAACAACACGGTCTTCTCCTTTCTAGGGCTGAAACCTAGGTTGGCATCAAAGGTGAATATTGCATTTACAGACCTTTATGACTCCTCCTGCGATCTTCAGCTTGAATTTGCTTTGAGAGAAGTTGAGAGGTCAGCATGTCCATGCTGAAGCTCCTCTCTCTCTCTCTCTCTCTCTCTCTCTCTCTCTCTCTCTTTTTCCTTGCCAATATTCTACTAGTGAGCTATGTGAAATTGGAACAATAAACAGAAAAGCATTTTAGACCAAACAAAATCTTACCTGTTTTAATTTCTGATATCTAATAGAAGCTATAATTATCTTCTGCCAATTGCACATTAAAGGCAAAATTCTGCTGTTGTTACGCCAGTGTAAATCCAAAGTGACTCCATTAGAGGGAGTCAGATTTCAGAGGGGCTGTTCTGGATTTACACTGGTGTATTAGCAGAACTTAGCCCTTAATCAATGACGTAAGTGCAGCTAAGGATGCAAAAACATCTTTGTCTTGCTTTGGAAATATTAGTCTGGGAAAATAGCTAACATTGGTCAACATTTGGTCAGTAGGTGTTTAAAAAAATCACTTAACTGATTCAGGATGTTGGTGAAACCACTTGATTATAGCAATTCCTTATGGGACAGTTAAAACTTGGAGGAAGTATGTATGTAGCAGGAAGTGAATAGGACGCATGGCACCAGTCAGTTGCAGTTAGCTTCTCTACTGAATAGACAATATAATTCCTGATATAGTACTGCTTTACCTGTTGTGATCTTGGACTATCTCATTGTCTCACTGTATGAGATCCTTTGTGCAATGGGCCAAACAGCTGGGCAAGTTTCTTTCCCCCTCGGATCCTTTGAATTTATTCTCCTCTTGCCACAAGTGCTATGTCAGGGCCAAATCCTGGCCCATGGCTTTCTATGAATAAATAAATCTCCATAAAGGAGGATTCCTTTCTTCTAGAGACTTGTTATTCCTGAATACTGTGCACTGTACAGGGGGTGAGGACGTGCAGAAGGAGATTCCTCTGGCAGCCACCTCTTTGGTTTTCCTTGCTGCCTACCTTCAAGCCAGGGTCCCAGGAAAAAGATTCCCTTCTGGCCCCCAAATCAGAAACAGCAGCTGCTTGTTGCTGTGTTATTGGAAAGCACCCTGTTGCAGGCCTGGAGAAGAGTGTGCATGTGAATTCCCCCAGAACAGTATGTGAATGATCTAGTTTTAAAACGTGAGGCAAGAATGCAGCTGGCCGTCGACTAAACTTTTAAAATGACCAGACAGGCTGGCAAGCATACAAAATAAATGAACATTAATGTTATGGTGTTGCTAGGTTCTTGCAGTTATACAGTGATCTTGGGTGTTACTTATAATAAAAGTGGGTAACGATTTCAGACAGAAGTATGATCTTCCAGTTGTTGCTGTCCCTTAGATATTGCATGGGAATGTTCAGGTACTGTATTTGGTGTGGAAAATTTCAGTTGTAATTGCAAATGCACAGTCCTCTAATTTGATATTTGGAAGGTATATTTGTTCATCCAGTTATACTTGTATGAACAAATATGAGTTCAAGCTGTAATAAGTATCCCCAGACCCAAAGAAGAATAAAGAACTACACAGTTAGTTGATTTTTGTCCTCCCCCTCCCCTCTTTTAAACAGGAGTCAGAACCCTAGAAAAATTCTTTGAAGATTCAACAAGCACATCTGGATGAAAAACCTTGTTCAGCACATGACTGCTTTCCTAATGGATCACTGTGATAAAAAGCCAATGCGAATCATCAATATTTTGCTTGCCATGGAAGAGGTGCTTTCCAAAGGTGTGAAATTAATGTGTACACAAAATGGGATAAAGGGTGAGATGATACTCCTTTTTTAAAAAAAATGCCCACTCTTGATGTTTCACATTTGTCTATGGATTACATTTTCACTGGCTTTGGTATTCTAGCAAATAATCTGTTTAATTCCAGGATGTTGAGGAATGGAAGTGTAAAATCTGTATGGTCATGGAAGGGGATCTGGCAAGAATGTGAATCCTTTATAAGTCTTCAGCTACTGCAGTCTGGATAAAATTAGTTTATCATGACAGTTATAGTTTTGATGGTTAATAGAAAGTGGTGCTAGTTATGATACAGAAGATGAAAAACAGCATGAAGAACTTGGTTTATGCCAAAAACTGCAGATTTCTGCTCAGTATATTTACTGTGCTGTCTATGCTAGAACATGTTTATTGCAATATATGTGGGCTACTAAGCTCTCTCATAAAAAATTCACATTACGATTGGCTGTTAAAAACAGTGGTTAATGGGGAGGGGAGAGAACTCAAACTGATGCTGTCTTGACATCTATGGGTTCCCCAAACACACACACACTGCAATAAAATTGGTCTGTTGATGTGTTTGAAAACAATTGTTTTGTTGGCAAGTACACTTTAACATGTGAGGTGCGTGTCAAACTTGTGCGTATAGCAGTTGAAAAGACATCATACAAAGCCATTACATAATATCAGTTATTTGGGTATGACTTTCCACCTCAAATTTTAGAGCTCATCATTTGGCTGTTTTAAAAGATTTCCAAAGTTATGGGGCTAATTCTGCTTCCCTTAATCACTTTCAATAGAATTCAACTCCACCATTAGCCCCATTGATGTTGGTAGAACTACTTCTAGAGGTAGGGCTCGATCTTGCAAATAACTTAAACACAGCAGTTGTCCTCATGATTTGAAGGTGAAATCTGTTAGACAATGGGATTGCTCACATGCTTAAAGTAAAGCTTGTGTATAAATGCTTTGCTGGATAAGGCCACAGTATCTGACCCCTTGCATCAGTTACTATTCAGTGTGAATAAGGGAAGCAGATACTGCCCTGGGGATTACCCTGATGTAGCAGAGCCCAGTTTGGCCATGTATGACTTAACTATTTTTAAAAAATTGAAATTTTGAGAGTAGACTGTTTAGCAAATGGATTGTCTGTAATCTAGTCTAATTGCGTTTAGCAATGGGAATCCCTTTGCCCTGTTAAAATAACAGCTATTGAACTTCATAAATGTAGCTTCTGCTCAACTACGGCAGCTTTCTTCCAAAACAATTTGATGGTCATTTGACTGTGCTATTCCAGTAAGTATTCTGGCTTTGCTGGGCAAATGGCATATGGCCGCTAAGTGTGGGGGGCAGCTTTCCTGCAGTCACCGGAATGCCTGGGCTATATTTGGTGGTGGCTAAGACTCAGGTCAGATGTGAATAGAGGCACAGGGATAATTCTGCAGGACTGACATCCATAGCTCTGTCAACTGTTACTGCTTTGTGAAGAGAGGTGATTTCCCTTCACTTACTTAGCATTGTCTCAGTTTACACATACTCCACTGAGAACTCTGCTGGCTGTGTTTGTATTAAGAAGAAAATGCTAAAAATTACATGAGTGGAATTTTGTGAACCGAATTCTGCTTTTGATCTTCTCATGCTGCTCCTATTGAAGTAAAAGGAGCCACACTCATACACTGAGCAGAATTTGGTTCTGTCGTTATTTTCATCAGCCCCTGCTCTGGATTCCTCTCCTGGGGGAGCTATAGCCAAGGTTTTCAAATAGAAATATATTTTTTAAAATAGTAATATGTTGCCTATGATAAAAGTTGTGTTCATAGTTTTATAATCACATATTTTATGGCGTCTTAACTTCACTGTACAAATGGATTTGGCAAATCGGATCTGAGCCAGAGATCCATTTTGTTAAAGTTAACAAAATTCTGGACAACTGTTAATCTGAGTGCAAGAAATTGTCATCCCCTTGCAGTGTTAAGTAAATGAAATTTACATAGTTGCACAGTAAAACAGAGAGAAGCCATCCTGGATTATGCACATACTTGATTTGTTGTACATTCAGAGAATTATGTAAGGTCCCAATTCTGAGGAAGTTTATGCATATGATTAATATCATTGGGTGAAATCCCAGCCCCATTAAAGTCAATAACAAAACTTCTGTTGATTTCACTGAGGCCAGAATTTCACTCATTGAGTTTAACAGAACTCCTCCTGTGTTTAAATGTCCACATGTTTTAGGTCTAAAATTATAATTGAACAGAAAACCAGTATCATTATTACTGTTAGGTAAAAGGGCTTCTTTAAAAAGATTAGTTGTGGACACTGTTTATCTGGAAGACAAGAATAACTCCAAAAATGTCCATTTTGCTTGCACATATTGGCATTATAAACCCATTTAGAGAAGTAATTTTCTTTTGATCTTTTTTAAAGCTGTAAGTTGCTTGAATTTGAGCTTTTTCACTGAGTTAAAGCCTTATTTTTTTAATTATTATGTAGCCTTTTAGTTTGTTACAAAAATTGACCTGGATTTCTTTTTAATCAGTTTTATAGTTATGAAATTTGTTAAAAACTAATTAGTTTTAACTGGAAAGCTTTGTTGAAGGTAGATGCAGTAGCTGAAACAAATGCCAAGTTTATTAATTTTTTAAAATAGCATAAAAAGTTACATCAAAGAAACAATGGGCTAGAATCTGACCCGATGCCAGTAGTTACCCCAGTTTAAACACAGGCAGAAAATCAAAATCAGGTCTAATGCAAATTAAACCTCAAAACTGTGTATACAGCTAAAGCTGCCATTAAATAAATGGGAATTTGGTTTTGCAAGGAATGTAAGCTCAGGCTTTAAAGTCCAATTCTATCCGCCAACGTGTGTGAATGATTCCTGTACACTTCAGTGACAGACTCTGTGTATGCACCAAGGCAAGAATCTGGCCCTTACAATGAACCATTAGAGATCCCTTTTGCTTTGGCTACCTTGTAAAAACTCAATGCCATCCACTTCACTAGCTATCACTTACTACAAGAACTGTAATCAAGAGAAAATGTTTGAATTGGGAGGGTGTGCACACAGCCACTGTACCAGTGGTTTTAGTAGGTATGTTTGTTGTATTGTAACAAATGAGAGGTGCCACAAAGCACTGGAGAGTGTCTTGGCTGAAGTAGGACTGTTACTACAGAAGCTTATTTTATATATATATATATAAAAATAAGTGTGTGTGTGTGTGTTTTGGTTCCAAGAATAAGAACACACACACAATTTTAATAGGGTTGAATCAGTCTGATAAACTTTTAAACGTCTTGTACTTTCTTTTAATTTAAAGAGTAAAACATTTTAAAATAACCTTGCTTTTGATGATTCAGGTCAAAGGCCAAGACTTTGAAAAATAGAAGCCTAAGTTAACCTCCTGAATCTACTTGTAATGTAAAATAAATGACCTGATTTGCAAAAGTGCTGGCCTCACCCAGCAGCTCACATTAGAGTCACTGGGAGTTGCTAAGTATTTAGCAGCTCATAGAATCAGATCATTTTGTTTAGGAGTCTCATTTTTTGACATGATTTTCAAAAATAGGGGCCTAATATTTGTTAGTGCTGCTGGCCACAGAACTGCTTTAACTATTGTTTTCAACTGGTAGCGACAGAGGTGGTTTGATTTAACAATAAAGACTCTTAAAGATGGTTGTTAGATGTTACATTTCTGGGGTGTGGTTTTTCCTTGATTTGCTTAGCCAGGAAGTGCTAAATCCTGCTAGTCTTATTTGCTTGACTAGTTCCACAGATTTCATTAGAACTATTTACATGAACAATGCAAGGAGGATTTGGCCTGTGATTATTTTCATGTGTCTAGAATAAAAATAGTAGAAATTGGAAAGAGAAAAGAAAGCCTAATAGATCAGCTAGAGCAGTGGGTCTCAAACTTTTTTTACTGGCGACCGCTTTTACATAGCAAGCCTCTGAGTGCAACCCGCCCTCCTACCCCTTATAAATTAAAAACACATTTTTATATATTTTACACCATTATAAATGCTGGAGGCAAAGTGGGGTTTGGGGTGGAGGCTGACAGCTTGCGACCCCCACATGTAATAACCTCACGATCCCCTGAGGGGTCCCAACCCCCAGTTTGAGAATCTCTGAGCTAGAGCATTCCCTGACCTTGGGTATTCTACCACTGCACAAAGTCTGTAGTTCAAACTGTTCCTGTAACATTCCTGGACATCACAAATACAGAACTGATGCTCCCTTTGATAACATAAATGTTCTCCATGGATTTGGGGAAGGAGGAAAAGTACAATTTGAGCATATTCTAGACAGTCTAAAAAAATATTTTTTAAAATTACCTTAATTAAATTATATACTACACCAGGGGTCGGCAACCTTGCAGAAGTGGTGTGCCGAGTCTTCATTTATTTACTCTAATTTAAGGTTTCACATGCCAGTAATACATTTTAATGTTTTTAGAAGATCTTTCTATAAGTCTATAATATATAACTAAACTATTGTATGTAAAGTAAATAAGGTTTTTAAAATGTTTAAGAAACTTCATTTTACAATTAAATTAAAATGCAGAGCCCCCTGGACCGGTGGCCAGGACCCAGGCAGTGTGAGTGCCACTGAAAATCAGCTCGCGTGCCGCCTTTGGCATGTGTGCCATAGGTTGCCTACCCCTGTACTACACCATCTCATAAATAATGGCTGAATTCAAGGAAATCATCAGGACCCTGCAGTAAAATATGCCAAAGAAATCAGTGAAATAACACAGTTAATTCACATACAGTTCCGTTTGGCTGCAGCTTACTAGTCTGCCTGAATCAGCCCATGATGGATAGGAGCATCACAGTACTGTCATAGCTTCCAGCAGAAGGATGAGGCCTGTCCTGCAAGATTCTGAGCACCCTCTATTCCTATTGCCTTACGAGGTAATCACAATGACCCAAATACCTTCAGGAACAAGCCCTAGCCCCAAAGTGTTAAAAAAGAGCAATTCATTAGCTTGGTGTTCATTTTAAGTACTGGATTCATTAGTATGAGTGCCAAGGGAGTTGGGGCAGATCTTCAGTTGGTGTCATTGGTCATAGCTCCATTGAAGCCTGTGGAACTATGACAATTGATACCATCTGAAGATCTGCACCCATGTTCTAAATTTTCATGAGCAGTGGGGTTTTTTTACATATCTATGTTTAATGTATAAAACTAGGTTTCCTTAGGCTTATCTGAAATAAATGTAACCTACTGTTTTGACTGGGGCACTTTCTGGTGTTCCCTATAAGATATTAAGCTAAGAGTCTAAATTGGTGTAATTTACTCTGTAAGGGGCTGACAAAAGGTGCAAGTTGCATCATTTGCAGCTCCCTTAGAGCCATTCTCTATCATGCAATTTACACCCCCCTTCCTCTCCTCCAAAATTGCCTCATTATCTTTGGCATAAACATTGCCATGAACACTGTACTAATTTGTAGATTCCTATAGCCAATGTAGAGAAGTATTATCCTCGGATAAGGGAAATAAGAGGTCTCAGGCACACAGGGAAGTCAAGTGTGCAAAGGAAATGCTACCCATACGGTAAAATGGGCCAGTTCCTCAACTGGTGTAAGCAAAGAGAACTCCTCTGAAGTAAATGGAGCGTTATCAATTTACACTAGCTGAGGATTTGGACTGGAACAAGTATGTCTAAATAGCAAGACTGGAAGGAGGTTATGATTCAGTGTATGTACCATTGAGCAGAAACAACCAGATTTTGCTGAAGGGATGAAAATTAATCTAGGTTTGCAGAGTAGCTTGACCAGATGTCCCCTCTTATTCCCACATGTAGTATCTTTTCTTCCACTTAACATATGCATGCTTTCAAATCATAAACCCACTAAAATATAATTCTGTACACAGAGGTGCCATGCATTGAATTCATTTAGCTTAATCACCGCATATGATTCCTCTCTGATTGCTTTCATACCTTCATACCTCCTGAACATTGTGTGTGCTCTCCAGGGCATGTGCACGAAGGGTGTCTAATATCTTTACATTATGCCTGTAGAAAGCTTTTTCTCCAGGACAGGGCTGACAGTTACCTGCAGTGTCCCCCAGGTGTTGACGACTCATTTAGTCTGTTTTACTCATCAAAGATCGCCATTGAATAAAAAATAATTTTCTTCCATCAGCTGCAAAATTTACACGAAAATCTTTTAAATAAAAGTATCAGGCAGCAAAATACTCAATTCATCTCAATTTGTACTCATTTTTTAAATAGCTTCCCCAGTTCCTATCTCGGTGGTGAGGGATGTCTCCTGGATTGCAACTTTAGCTTTATTTTCTAAGATAAGTCAATGGAAGGACTCTTGATGTTAATTTCATGGGCATTCGATTAGACCCATAGTGAAGTTAGATTTTCACTTACTTATGTTTGTCATACATGTATATTACAGTAAAAAACATCTGTGACTTATTTAGTGTTATGGCTCTTAACTTTATTATAAACCAGTTACTTTCATAAATTGCTACCAGCATACATAGTTCAAGTCCACAGTGAATTAACGCTACACAATTTAATAGAGCTAAAATCAACAGGGTTCTACAGACCTTACTCTAAAGATTGTCATGAAATGCCATGTATTTGTGTATTTATTTCATAAACACATACATACTAGCCAGAGCACTAAACCACTTAGGGTATGTCTATACTACCTGCCGGATCGGCGGATAGTGTTGGATGTATCGGGAATCGATTTATCACGTCTTGTCTGCACACAATAAATCGAACCGTGAATCGAAGCCCATACTCCACCTCAGCAGGAGGAGTAAGCGGAGTCGACAGGGGAGCCGCAGCAGTCGACTCACCGCCATGAGGATGGCCAGATAAGTCGAACTAAGATACTTCGACTTCAGCTATGCGAATAGCGTAGCTGAAGTTGCGTATCTTAGTTCGAACCCTCCCACTAGTATTGCCCAGGCCTTAGATTCTCACATGAAAGCGAGGCAGAAGTGAAGGTCAGGAGCAAAATCCTGGTGAAATGTCTTCCACCCCCAGCTGCTGGATTGTCCCAGAAGCTAGCGTGGGGGCTCCACCCTTCATATTAGCCTCAGACTTCTTGGTGCCTGATAAGCATGAAGTCCCCAACTCCCAGAACTATATCAGTTTCCATTTGAAATATTATTTCTACAATGATAAGTGCTAGAACCTTAAATTGATGCTGTCTTTTTGAAAAGAAAGCTTAAGTTCTGCAGTAATGGCCCCCACGATTGCCATGGAAGATTTCCTTCTCTCTGCTGTGTGTACAAGTGTATTTTTCATGCCCTGCTCCAAGCGCATAAATAACAGGGAGTGAAATATACAGCACACTGATTCTGGGGTATAGGCCTTCCCCAAAGCTTCTGCAATTCCAATTCTGGCTATTTAAAATATTTATCATAAGCAGGTAAACAGTAGATGCCATTATTATATAGCATTATACATTTCTTAGGCCAGGTCTACACTACCCCCCTAATTCGAACTAAGGTACGCAACTTCAGCTACGTGAATAACGTAGCTGAAGTTCGAAGTACCTTAGTTCGAATTAGTTCGAACTTACCTTGGTCCACACGCGGCAGGCAGGCTCCCCCGTCGACTCCGCGGTACTCCTCTCGGCGAGCTGGAGTACCGCAGTCGACGGCGAGCACTTCCGGGTTCGACTTATCGCGTCCAGACTAGACGCGATAAGTCGAACCCAGAAGTTCGATTTCCAGCTGTCGAACTAGCGGGTAAGTGTAGCCAAGGCCTTAGATGCTCTGGTTACCTTCTCCAGAAATGAGGAAGAGTTCTCTGAAGCTCAAAAGCTTGTCCCATCCACCAACAGAAGTTGGTCCAATAAAAGATATCTCACCTACCTTGTCTCTATCATCAGACATTAATATACTGGGCTTGACTATCCTCTCACTTAGTGGTGTACATCAGAAGTAATTCCATTGAAGTTGCTAGACTTCCACCAGTATAAACTGGTATGAAAAGACAATCAGAGGCAGTAGTCTTTGTGTTTAAAGCAGCTTCCAGAAACCCAAATGGGTTAACTTTGAAACAAAGGATTAAATGGTCAATCCAACCGACTATTGGGAGAAGTGGTTTTCATACAAAGGAATATGATTTAAGCAATTTTCTTTCTGTTATTTAGATGTTTTAGTAATCTGAAAAACAGAACTCTGTTTTTAGACAAGTCATAGGAAATCTTTGTGACTTGAGAGAAAGCTTCTCTCTTTTTCAAACCTCATCCTCTAAAAACTACTTTATAATGTAGTATAGTCTAGCAGTCCATTAGTGAAATACTGAGCTTTTACAGTTAATTTTCTTGGTAGTCTGTTCAAAACAATCCTGATTGAAAAACAACAACATGCTGTTGTCTATTAACTTAAATTGTAGGATTCTATTTCAGGACTCTGCCTTCTGTTACCTGTAAGAACAGTGCTATTTTACGGTTTCAAAGCACTTTTTACATTCAAAAGTAAAAATAGCAATTCTCAACATCAGTCAAATTAAAAAATGACTTCAGTCCTACAGCATTCTGTCTACGTTTATTTTATTTAGGACCAGATTTTCAGAAAAGGCTCAATTTAGTTTCTGATCTTGAATGCAAAATTTTGCATGTGGCATACCTTGAGTTTAATTCTGGGCAAGTGATATGTTAGGGCTTGAGTGAAATTGGCCCAGTTGAAGCCAATGGAAACTACCATTAATCTTAGTAGAGTCAGGATATCACTCCATGTTTTGAAAAGCTGATCCTCTGCTGGCTCATCAGCACTCTGTTAACTGTCTCACTGCAGAGCAGAACAAGGAGAGAAGCCAGCCACCAAGGCTACTACAGTAGAACCTCAGAATTACAAACATCTTGGGAATGGAGGTTGTTCATTGAAATGTTTGTAACAACTGATTATTGACTTTGAAATACAACTTTGAAACTTTACTATACAGAAGAAAAATGCTGCTTTTAACCATCTTAATTTAAATGAAATATGCACAGAAACCCTTTCCTTACCTTGTCAAATTTTTTAAAAACTTCTCTTTTATTAGTTTAACACAGTACTGTACTGTATTTGCTTTTTTTTTGTGTCTGCTGCCTGATTGCATACTCCAGGTTCCAAATGAGGTATGGGGTTGATCAGTCCGTTTGTTACTCTGAGGTTCTACTGTTTTATCAGCAGCACCACCTTACTAACACACACAACTGCAGGCAGGATTCAAGAAGCAACAGGAAGAGAGCCCAAAGTAGGGAAACTTGAGAGGAGAAAAGGTGCAGGCAATTACTCAATAGGCAGCAAGAAATAATCCAAGAGAGAGAATGGCAGGGAGGAAAATCCAGATCGGGGTGGGGGAAGGTTAGCCAAAGGAGGGCACCGACTGAAGGTGGAGAATGGAACAGAAACAGAGCAGAGTGAAGAAAGAAAGGGATGGATGAATGAAGAGAGATTTGGAGTGGTGGAGGAAGAAGTGCAGAAAAGTTCATTGGAGGGAAAGCACTGGGAGATTGAAGAGTGAGGCAGTGAAGGAAAGTAGAGAGAAGAGACCAAAAACTAAGCTAATTTATTCTATAGAAAGCAGAGTGCCAAACTGTCACTAAAACATACTCTCATAATGTATTTGATTTGTAGGTGGGCATGTACTTCAGTGACATGTGAGGGATTTAGGACACCTAGTTGTGGATAAACAGTGGCCATTAAAGCCTGGTGTTTGTCTATGGGGTACAAGATATGGTCTGACAAGTGCATTTTAAGCATCACACAGCAGGGATACTGCCTTTTTGAACACTTTCATATGTATATGTGGCATTTGGGGGGTTGGGCCATTTATGATCTTTATACAATATAACTTGTTGCATTGACAATTTATGCTAATCCAGAATTCCAGATACACACCAGAAAATGTAGGTTCTGCCTGTGCACGTATGCATTTGTTTTGAAGTGTCTTTAGCTTCTACAATGGAAAAAGTTGTATTAAACTCTTGAAGAGTTTCTAAGGATGCCAACAATGCTTTCCCCCTTTCTTTGACACCTTTCCATTGCTCAGATGACTACAGACCAGCAAGTAATAGCAGCATTATGATACTTTGTTTTATTTTCTGTCCCTTTCCTAATATACTGTTAGCCTTTTAGACCACTGCTGTGTATTAAGCTGAAGTTTTCAGAGAACTATCCCCGGTGACTCCAAAATCTCTTTTGAGTGGTAACAGCTAATTTGGAACCCATCATTATATATGTATAGTTGGGATTATTTTTTCCCAGTGTGCATTATTTTTGTACTTATCAATGTTGAGTTTCAGCTGCCATTTCCACCCCTCCCCCATCACCCAATTTTGTGAGATTCCTTTGTAACACTTGTTAGTCAGCTTTGGACTTAACTATTTTGAATAACTAACTGCATCATCTGTAAACTGTTTATTCCCTTTTCCAGATAATTCATAAATATGATGAAGAGCACAGGTCTCCATACAGATCCTTGGGGGATCCCCCACTGTTTTCCTTTCTCCATTTGTGAAAACTGACCATTTGTTCTTACCCTGTATTTCCTTGTAGTACCCTTCTACATACAGAAATGACACGGCTCCAGCAACTCTGCAGACATTATAGTGGCACTCTTTCTGGATCAGATTGTCTGTTGCTGTAAGTCTGCATAGCTTTTCTGATGTGAATTTACATCAGTTTACACCAACCCAGAATCTAGCAGTCTGTCTTTCACAGCTAGATTTTGCAAACTAATTTCTATACTATAAAATGTCAGTGTTGTGGATTACTAGGGCAGCCAATTCCAGTCATGTGTACAACTGCACAACAAACAGCAATGAGCACTTCATGATCACTGCCTAACAAGGACAATGAGCTGCTTCCAACTGGATCCATGGGCAAGTGAGTCATTTTCCCGGCAAGCAATCGTTGAAGGATTAAGAAACATAATAAGCAATATTAGAAATATAAAGAACTGTTATGTTGTCTGCATCCATCTGATCACAATGTCACACTGATAAGTGAAACTGCAATAAATGACAGTTGCTGAAGATAAGTTTGCTCTAGTGCCAGATAGAGATTTCTTTTTAGTTTGTTAATGCATTGACTGTTAGCCACTTTCTTAGTTAGTGGAATATTGATATCTCACACCTGTCTTGTAGGAAGTGAGTAGTTAGCAGGTTTGATGACCAATGTGAACACTCCCCAGAAAATGGCAAGGGCAGCCAATTCCTTTTCTAGTGACAGTGCCAGCTGTCCTCAAAAGGTGAAGTTGCAAGAATCCCAGAAATGTAATCCTTTCCAGTAACTCTGTTTGTGGTAGGTGCAAGCACAGTCCCACCAGGTTGGACCCAAGTCTTACAGCACATACAACGCACCCCCTCTCATTCAGTGTTTTTAAAATCTGTTCTGTGAAGTAAACAACCCTGTGTGAATGGTGACATTTACAGCTCTTCCCACTGATAGTGCAGTGCTATCATAACACCACCCATGGCTCTGAAAGTCCATTAGTTTACTCACTGTGCTAGGAATGGAGAAGTCCTTTTCATTTTGGCTAGTGTTAACTTTACATGTTTTTTTTTTTTTTTTTTTAATAGCCTGTATTCCTTCTGTATAAAGGGATTGTGTACCATAACTTTCTGTACATAGTACTCTCATCTGAAACACTGATATATATATGCGCAACTGATAATTACACTTAAATGTGATACCAACAGTGTACTGATGTGTTCAAATATAAGTTTTATAATTTAAATTGTCTAATTAAAGCTATGTCTGCAGTTCTCTTATTTGTGTCAAATTTCTTTGCCAACTTACGCTTACTGTTCTCTTATTGCTATTGACACATGACAAGCTCTGCTAAATGCAAAGAATTCTAGTGGAGTAAGTCTCCCTATTTATTGTGCTGGCACTAACTCCCATCTGTCATTTCAGGTCATCTTGAAAATGGCTTGTGAATTTGTTTGTTTTTCAGGTCTGCTGCTGATATTAATTATGTAATCTTCTGCAAGGTAGATGCTTTTGAACTGACAAGTTTTTTCTTAAAAAAAAAAAAAAAACACACCCCTCTCAACATTAAAAATAAATTGGCAGAAACTGACTTGGTGAACAGCTTTCACAAAGCAATTTAAAATGAGTTGTTAAGATGAAGTGATCTTCAGAAGTATTTTGACTATCCAGCTTGTATGTCAAAGCTGCTCTGCAAAGTAAATATAGCCATGTGTGAGGAGTGTTTACTTAGTAGCTGTTCTGATGACAGGCCTTTCATTGTCTAACATTATATAACCCATCATGCACATCCCTTTGCTTCAAAGGCTTTTGAGCTTGCAGTGGTTTGCTGCCATGAGGTCCTCTCCTCTGATTCTCATTTAAACCCGAATTCTGCCATGAGCTCCATGCATGCAGGCCCCTGTGCCCATTCAGAGTCTCCCTATCTTCAGTAAGGCTTCCACATCGATGCAGAAATCTGCCTGTGAAGAACTTGTGGAGGCAGAGCCTTAGAGGTCCTGGAATCTGGTCTCCACCCTATCCCAGAACTCAAACTGCTCTTTGCAAGGACACGGTCAGTCTCCCGGTGGAAATTTTTAAAAGCAGTGGCATATCAGCAAACCAAACTTCACAAAGCACTTCCATCAGCAGGGAGTTAGGAGAGTAATACTGCTTTTAGAACAGGAGGAGTATTTCAAATGTAGTTAAAGGAGGATGTAGATGACTTCATCATAGATTAACAACATGGATAGCTTTTTCCTTTCAACCAATTTTTTCATTATACATTTTAAAATGTTGCAGATTTATTTCTAGTTCGACCTCTGATTTCTTATTCTTTGGATCCAATTCTGCCCTCATGCTTGGTTCAACAAGCTGCTGAGCACTCTGGCCCCAATCTAGTAAATCTCCTAAGCATGTGCTTAATTTAAAGCATGATGTTAGTCCCTTAGAAGTTAAGCATGTGATCAGTCCTATTAAACTTAAACTTGAGTTTCAGTGCCTTGAGAGATTGGGCTAAAGTGCTCAGCAACATGCAGAATCCAGCCCTGTGGGTGAATTCCTGGCCCCTCTGTCGGCAATGGCAAGACTCCCATTGACTTCAATGGGATCAAGATTTCATACCAGTATATCTGAGATCAAGATCAGCTCCTCTGGCTGACAAAATTACTGCTTAATAGTTTAGAGCTACAGTAACTCCTCACTTAATGTTGTAGTTATATTCCTGAAAAATGCAACTTTACACGAAACTGTTAAGCAAATCCAATTTCCCCATAAGAATTAATGTAAATGAGGGGGTTAAGTTCCAGGGAAATTTTTCCACTCCACAAAAGACTATATCACACACACAAATTTAAACAACCAATTTAATACTGGTACACAGTGATGATGATTGTGAAGCTTGGTTGAGGTGGATGAGTCAGAGGGTGGGATATTTCCCTTACTCCTAAATGATGAGCCAGCAATTAGCTGAGCCCTCAAGGGTTAACTCTCTCACTCTACCAGGCAGCAGGAATGGAGGGAGATATGCGCATTTCCCCTTTAAGTACACGGCCTTGTTAATTAGATCAGCTTGCTGAGACCACTACAAGCTCCCTCCATCCTAAGCCCTCGTGTGTCCCTCCCACTCTATGGAAGATGCAGTAAGCAGGGTGCAGGAGCATGGGGAGGGAGACACCCTGACATTAGCCCCCCTCTTCTTTCCCTCCCCCCGCACAGCAAGCAGGAGTCTCGGGGACCAGCTCCAAGGCAGAGGGCAGGAGCAGCACATGGCAGTGGGGGGGGAGGGACAGCTGCAACTGATAGCCTGCTGGGCAGCTACTGCACAGGGAACTTAGGGGAGCAGGGAGCTGCCAGTCCATGCTGGTTCCATGCCCCCACCAGCTAGCTCCAATGGGCTGCTCTTCCTGCAAGCAGTAGACAAAGCAGGTGGCTGCCAAATGACGTTAGAAGGAGCATTGCACAACTTTAAATGAGCATGTTCCCTAACTGATCGTCAACGTAACAATGAAATAACATTAACCATGATGACTTTAAGTGAGGAGTTACTGTATAATGAAGGGATGGCAAAAAGTCTTGCTATTTACCAGTTTCTAGTTTTAGCCCTTTGTGAACTAATGCTACAGTTCAACATAGTTCCTGGGTATGTTAAAGGGGTGGAGGAAATGCATGAATTAAACATTTTCTTGACTCTTTTTAACTTTGGCTTAATTCCAAAGTGTCAAATGGGCCAGGGTGTGCTCTTTGAAATCCTACAGGCCTTGAGTATAAAAAACAAAAACAAACAAATTAAGTGTGTGGTTTTATTTTTTGTTTAAATAGCTAGAACTAAGTTTAAAAAATTTTATATATATATGCGCATGAGTCGACGTAGGGGTCTCATTCTCCTCTCACTTCTGTAAGTGTAAATCCAGAGTAAATCCACTGAAGCCAATAATTACCCCAGCATAAAACAGTATAACTGTAACCCTTGTTCCAGGTGATGTTGGCAGCAACAAGGATTGGGTTCAATATGTAAGGGGGTCCTCTTAAAATTAATAAAAATTTAGCTTAAGCCCTCACCCAGAAATCTGAGAAAACTAAACAAAGCTGAAAACAGGTATGAGTCCAATCAGCTGGGAGGAAGAATTTTTAATCAGAAAAATGTGAATGATCATTGGGAATTTTACTAGATGCCCCAAAAGCCATAATCCCACAACTGAGGAAGAAAGTTACAGTCACCCTCAAAATCAGGTAAGATTTTTAGTAAGTGAAGGAAGCTATAAAATATGTCTATCTACAGATAGAGTAGAAAATGGAAGATGCTAGTAGTGAATATATATCAGAAATTATCAATTTTCTACAATTCTTAAGAGAAACAAAGGGATACAAGGAGAAATCTATGGCCAGCAGAGTTAATGACAATAAGGAGTTTTTAAGTATATTAAGAATAAAAAGAATCCTGACAATGGTATTGGTTTATTACTAGATGGAAATGGTAGAATTATCAATAATGCAGAAAAGGCAGAAGTGTTCAATAAATATTTGTTCTATATTTGGGAGAAACAGTTGTAGTTATACAACACTCTTTCCATTCCATTATTATGTCAGGAGGATGTTAAAGAGCAGTTCCTAAAGTCAGACATTTTAAAACCAGCAGATCCAGATAACTTGCATTCATGAGTTTGAAAAGAACTGGCTGAGGAGCTTGCTACACCTGTTGATTTTCAATAATTCTTGGAACACTGGGGAAGTTCCAGAAGACTGGAAGAAAGTCAATGTGCCAATATTTTAAAAGGATAAATGGGATGACCCAGGTACTTGTAAGCCTGTCAGTCAGATATCAATCCCATACATGATAATGGAGTGGCTGATACAAGAATCCATTCATTAAGAATTAAAGGATGGTAATATAATTAGTGTCAATCAACATGGGTATATGGAAAATAGGTATATATAAACTATCTTTTGATGAGATTACACATTTGGTCGATAAAGGCAATATTGTATGTAATATACTTTGCATTGGTACTGAATGACATTCTGACTGAAAAACTGGTATGATACAAAATTAACATGACCCACATCAAGTAGATGGAAAGCTGGCTAACTGAAAGGTCTCAAACTAACTGTAAACAGGGAATCTTCATTGGTGGTTGTTTCCAGTGGGGTCCCTCAGACATCAGTTCTTGGTCCTACACTAATTAACATTTTTATCAGTGTGCTGGGAGAAGACAAATCGCCCACCGACAAAGTTTGCAGATGCCACACAAATTGGGGATGTGGTAAATAACAAAGAGGGCGGTCACTGATACAGTGCAAGCAAAAAATATGTTTAAATATCAATGTATATATTTATGAATAAAGTTCTATATGGGGGGAGGGATAGCTCAGTGGTTTGAGGATTGGCCCTCTAAACCCAGGGTTGTGAGCTCAATCCTTGAGGGGGCCATTTAGGGATCTGGGGCAAAAAAATTGGTCCTGCTAGTGAAGGCAGGGAACTGGACTTGATGACCTTTCAAGGTCCCTTCCAGTTCTATGAGATAGGTATATCTCCATATTTTATTAATTATTAGTATTATAAGAATATAGGCTATACTTACAGAATGGGGGACTAGCTTGGGAAACGGTAATTCTGCCAAAGATTTGTGAGTGGTGATCAGTAATAAGCGGAACATGAGCTCCCAGTGTGATGCTGTGGCCAAAAGGGCTAATGTGACCCTTGGGTGCATAAACAGGGAAATCTCAAGTAGGAGCAGAGAGGTTCTTTTACCTCTGTATTTGGCACTGGTGCAACAACTGCTGGAAAATGTATCCAGTTCTGGTGCCTATAGTTCAAAAAGGATGTTGCTAAATCGAAGAGGGTTCAGAGAAGAGCCACAACAACGATTAAAGGATTAGAAAAATATGCCTTACAGTGATAGATTGTTAAAATAAATAGACTTCAGGAGCTCAAAGAAGATTAAGAGGATTAGTATGTAAGTACATGTATGGGGAACAAATACTTAATAATAGGCTCTTCAATCCAGCAGAGGAAGATGATGCAATTGCTGGAAATTGAAGCTAGACAAATTCAGACTGGAAATAAAGTGTCAATTTTTAATCCTGAGATTAATTAACCAATGGAACAACATACTAAGAGTTCTGGTGGATTCTCCATCACTGAAAATTTTAAATCAAGAGTGAATGTTTTTCTAAAAGCTATGCGCCAGGAATTATTTTGCAGAAGTTCTGTGTTATTGGGGGGGGCAGACTAAATGACGACAATGGTCCCTCTGGTCTCAGAATCTATTACCCCCCACCCCCAGGCACATTAGCAGGCAATACTCCCCCACTCATAAGCATGGAATCCATGTGTAACAAGAAGAAAACGTTTATTAAGAGGAGAGGGAACATCACACCAATGACTCAAAAGAATGCAAATTATAAGTAAAGCAACTTCCTCACTGTTTCCCACCTTGCAGGATGAAAGTCCAGTGGATGAATGTCCCTTTAACACACCATTCTCCGTTTCCCTCCTCTGCACCCCACTTACAGTTTGTTGTCCAAGGTCAGCAAAGGCTCAGAGTCCAAGGGTAGATTCAGGTGGGTCCACCTCCAGCCTCTACAGGTGTGAGGGGTGGGCAAGTGATGCCTCTGCTGCTGCGGCTATGTTGCTGCCACCTCTGTCACTGTTCATCACTCTCTGCTGCTCTGGGATGTCCTTGGTCTGATCCTATAGTGCCCAACCACCTCACCCAGTTATTAGTAATCACGGTGGCAGGATTTACTGGATTGGGGCACCTTTGGGGCTGCCATTAGCTGCAAGGCCATGTTCTGAGGTTCTACCTGCTAGCCCAGTTCTTAGTGATTTCACTGGATAGTGGGGAAATCTCCTTGCCTCTGTTTTCTCCACACCACCTTTGAGCACAACACTGTCTCTATACCACGTCTAAGGCTTAGCCCCTAGATCAGCATATAAGTGATTTCAGTTCTTGGGAAGAGATAAGGCCCATCATTTAAGTCTATTTAGGTTGGTCTTTCAACACTGGAGAAGAAGGCCCAAATAGCATCTCAGACTTTTAAACAGAATCTGCACCACCAGATAGGAACATCTATCATCCTCCCCGTTAGAGCATCACTTGAAGTTCCTTTACTACCCCACACTTAGCAAGTGAGGTTAGCATTATAGTGACCCCCTCAATTAGGACATATTAAAATATTTTCAGAATGCTGATCAAGGGCCCCAAATAACACCCATAGTGCTTATTCAGTCCTAAAACTACTAGCTACGTAATGTACAGCCATGATTCATCCAATGCATTGAATTTGGGACCCTACCTCTGGCATTGCTTCATTGAGCTCCTGTTCATTTTTGTTAGATGGGTTGTAAATATTATGGTGTTTTCCACAAAGCCTTTGAAATGGTTCACAGTTGTGACCTATTTCCACATCGCTGTTGCAAAGTGATTCATAATACCTGTTGCACTATATTGTTAATGCAAAATTTCCCCCATGTTTCCTTCATTGAATTACTGTAACTCAATCAGATGTTCATGGTCTGACTGAGCGATTGTTCTTGGCCAGGTAATAAGCAGTTCAAAATACAGCCTCGTCTATGACTCCTGAAATTGCTTCCATGGGTCTTTTTAGCACATTTGCTTTCCTCTGCTCTTGGATTATATGCACTATCCCATGAGCTTTGGAATCCACCTGGCATCCCTCAGAATTGAAGTTAACTTAATATTTCTACTTTTATTGCAAGACTCTTCAACATAGTAGTTGCACCATGCATTATCAAGAGAAACCCCTTCTTTAAAAACTCCAGTTGGCCCAGGCAGCATGCAAGACAGATGTGGTCACTTTAGAAAAGCTTTAAATAAAATATCCCAGTGCAGCACTAATACCACAGCCATGTCGCTTATTACTAACATTACAACAGTCAAAGAAAAAAGCCAGGCACACTGCAGGTCAACAGATGCACCAGTTAGCCATCATTCTTACAATATACCCCACACAGAGAGAGTCAAAACATTTTGCATTAGGAGACAGAAAATATGAAAACATTCTTTGGATTTATAACAATAATACCAACACCATCTGAAGGCAAGCTACAAGGTGTATGGAACACTCATTTAGAAGTATACATATAATTTAGTATAAGAACTATTTGAAGAATGTGTTAGGTTTAATTCATATACGCAGTGCTACCTTGTGAATTCACAGCATTAATGCGTACTCACCGAGTTCTCGCCTTGCAGTCCAGTCAAGAGTACTTCTCCTTAAATTCCTTCCACTGGTTTTGTTTCCAACTATCAGGCCAAAAGTTGAGAGCGTAAGTCGATGACCTAGGTAGCTGAAGATTCTGGTCATTTCCAACAGCCTCAGTTGAGTCACAACTGCTTTCAGAATTTTCTACAGCTAGGAACTGTTGGGCTTCAGAAACCAAACTCAAATTTGTCGAGGAAACATTTGGTTTCTTTCCAAAAAATGAAAAACAAAAACAAAACAAAAAAAACCCTTTGCTTGCTGATGTTTCATTTTGTACAAAATAAAAATTCAGTTTAATGTTTACAGTTAATAGAACCTTGTCTGGGTGGCTATTTTTTCTCCAAAGTAGAAGGATATGTAATAAAATAGTTAAGTTTGTTTTTAAATAAAAGATTGTTTGACTTTTATATAGATATTGTATCCGTTTTATAAGCAGGATAGTACACTCCTGGGTTGCGTGTTATGTTTCAACAACCTATGGTTTTGTTGGTCTGAGTCACCCCCTGCTGCCCTGTCACACCTCCAGTGACCCTCAGGAATACTACTGCCATATCCCTAGCAGAGCATTGAGCTGGGCCTGGCCCCCAGGGAGAGCTGGATATAAGGGGACACTGGGTTGGGATCAGCTCTGGGAATGCATACACTCACCCTTAAGTCTCTGGCCTTTGCATTCCTTGCCACTGGATCAAGTCAGCTCTCAGGCAGAGGGGGAGGGGAGTCCAGCCCACATCTGTAACTGTGAACTGAGGTGGGAGGGGCACAGCCCAGGATTGGAGGGGAAGGCAAGGGGACGGAGACTCATGCTGCCTCGGAGCCCAGACATGAGGGTGGAAGGAGAGTAAGAGCTCACCCATCCCTCTTAGCCAGTGCCCCCCACAGCCAAGGAGGAAGGGAGTAGTGCCGCTGACTGCCCCACTAGGGCCAAACCTGAGCAGTGCTTCAACCCCCTGCACCAGATCACAAGGGCCCAGCAGTTAAACTCTATTCCCCAAGCAGGAAAGTGTGACTACATCACTGTTCTGGAGAATCCTCTTCCACCTCACCCAGATGCTCAGTCTCAATGATGATCCAAAGAAATAAATGGACGTCTGCTCCAGAGACTGCACCAGGTGTACCCTGCATCGCCCCAGCAGGACAGGGATGCAGTGAGCAAGTAAAGAAAAAAAATAATCCATTCATCAGTCACCGAACTTCCAGAATTGTCAACAATATGAAGCAAAATCATAACTTCCTGTGACAGAGTACAGGAAGCTAACAGGTGAGCCAGCACCCAGATAACATAGGCACCAAATCAGTTCCTGGAGAGCAGGCGGATAGGGGATAGGCAGCTCATTAGCTGATCAGGCTGCGAGGGCTGATGAACCAATTAGCCATTGGCTGAGGGGTATAAGATGACACAGGAAGGAAATGTGGGGGGGAGAGGAGTAAGATCTGGGTTAGATGAGCCCAATGTGGGCTGAAATCTCAATGAAAGGGAAACCTGTTCCTCGCTGGCCCTGTGGGAAAAGGCTAAAGAAACTGTAAATACATTGCTGTGTGAGACTGAAGGGGATTTAAATAAATTCACATGAAGTTGCCACCTACTAGATAGAGTCTGAGAGGTTTCTGGGGCATCAGAGGCTAGGGACAGAGCATGTCCCATTATGCTCCCCAATAATATAGTTGATCTCTATTTGATATGAAAGAGCCCCAGGAAACCATATGAGCAGAGAAGCCCACACACAAACACTTGTGCTGCCCCCTTACAGCTCTAACATTCCAGGCTACGCTCATGTAAATAGATCTTAGAATACGCCCTGTAACGGTGCGGGACTCACCCCTGCAGCACCGCCTGCTGGTTATCGCTGGGAATTAGCTCATCCAGCCTCCGGAGCACACTCTGCAGGACGGTGTCCCGCTGCTGCTTGGCCCCCCATGTCCCTCTCAGACCCAGTGCCCCATTATCTGGAGTGCTACTCCCACACTCTGCCTCTGGGTCTCCCCTCAGTTGTAGGCTACTGCCAGTCACCAACTAGCCCCCACTCCCTGGGGCAGACTGCAGTATAAGCCACTCATCATAGGCAAAGTTGGGTCTGGACCTGCTGCCTCTGCCTAGCCTTGGGCTGTCCCCAGCAACCCCAGTAACTGTTTGGCCTTCTACTAGGCCACAGCCTGGGGGGTTTCCAGGCTAGAGCTCCCCAGTTCCCTTGGCCTTCCCCAAGCCCTGCTCCACTCCAGGTACCTTCTCTAGCTCCCTGCAGCCAGGCCTGTCTCCCTCTACAGCTAGAGGAGACTGTGTCAGTTCCTGGCTTCACTGGCCTTTATAGGGCCAGCTGGACCCTGATTGGGGCGTGGCCCCCAGCTGAGGCTGCTTCCCCCAATCAGCCCAGCTTTCCCCCTGCCACAGCCCTCTCCCAGGGCTGTTGTTAGCCATTTCAGGCCAGGAGCGGGTGACCACCCCGCTACACTCCCACTCCCCAAATGTGACTCCTGATCCTGGGTGGTGTCCTCTCAAACAAATCGCCACTGCCTCTGGCAGTATAAAGGGACCTGGGCGTAGGGTAACTCATAGTTACACCTATTTTAAGGCCCCTTTGCAATGCCATGGTGGTATAAAGGGGACTTAGTGAAAATGAAACTAAGTCTTTAAGTTACTATGGCCTTAAAGTTTTGCTAATAAGAACTATAATAATTCGAGATGGTAAAATATATTTCCCACCCCTCCCCCCATGTGGAGGAAAAGAATGAAAAGGGGGCAAAAAATCATTTTTGTGGAAAAACTGAGCATTTTTCAATTTTTGAGGAAAAACAGAATTTCAGCAAAAACTTTCCTTTAGTCAAAAATGAGTTTTCCATTGAAAAAAGTTTTGATGGAAATGTTTTTGACCAACTCTAGTATTAACAAGATGCTGAGCAGCCCCAACACAGGGAGAGGCAAGGAACCCAGCACCCCACCACCACCACCACACCCCTCTCCCCACTTCCAATTTTAGAACTTCATCTTACATAATGAGAGTGGGTGTTTGATCTCGTAACTTTGATGGTCCCCATCACTAGAATTAGTATACATGCGCTTCACTCTCTTCCGCATAAAAACATAGAATGGTGTAAAATGGGTAGGAGAACCTGCAAACCATCCTGGATGTAGTAGGGGTTCCCCCTCCATCAATACAGTTCCTCCAGTTTAGGGGGATGGCCTCCTCCTAATTCCCCTCGCCACAATTTTGATCAGGCAGGAGGAAGGCCCAATGAGTTACTCTTTTTTAACACCCTGTAGCAGTCCATTTTGGAGCTGTCAGTCAGGACACCATCAGGCTGCACAGCTCCTTGAAACATTGTCTTGCCTGACAGACAGTAAACTATAGAAGAACCTGCCCCTGTTGCCATAGATAGCAATCTGGTGGGGATGAAGCCATAGCTGTGGGGCAGGAGGGGTTTGCAGGTGTAGGACTAGGCGTCACACAATGCTTTGGCAAGATTACCTCTGAGGTAGACGCAACTCAGAAAAAAGGACCCATCTTTGAATGTTCATGGATCAGAGCCTATCAGCTATATATAAACATGCATGCAGAAAAATGTACTTAAAAATAAATAACCTTAACTGATTTTTGTTTAAGACTCCGCTCCTTTACATATTGTTAGAGGACCAATTTTATCCCTGATGGAATGGAGTCTAATGGAGTTACACCAGCGATGACATTGACCCATTAGGTTTCACAGGTATGTATTAAAAGCACTGACTAGATGACCTGTGTGATGCTGACATCTAGAGGGCTGAACAGAAGATATGTTATAGCATGATCAAATCTTGGCCACTATAATCTTTGTAATAAATGATGTGACAAGTAGAAAGGTGTAGAGGGACCCTATCAATTTAAATGGCATATGTTCCAAGGTATAGTCAGTTACCTGCTGTTAAACAGTTACAGTTAGTTTTCAAGCACCCCGGTGCCGGGCAGACCAAGTAAATCCCTGGTCCCCAAAGAACAGATATGGACAGTGTAAGAATGTGAGTCAGAGGTACCATGTGTAATCCTTGCTATACCTTTGAAAAGCTGTGGACAGAGATGTTCCTAGAGCTGCCAGCTGGTGTGGAGCCCAGAGATGCCTCCCCATGGTCACCACCACTGCAGGCAGCTTTAGGCAGTACTCTCCTCCTTGCATTCTTCAGCATACATAGCCAGAGTACAGCGCTTCCAGATGAGATAGGTGCCCAAAATGGAATGGGGAAGTGCCATGGTGGTGCCCAGTATGTTCATCTACATGTGTTTGTTCAGGGGCATGGTAACATTTGCAAATAAAATCCAATTGCTTTCCAAAATATGTGGGCTGTGGGTTTAAGGCACTTCATTAAGCTCAGGCACTTCCTGCTTTCCCTGAAGGTAGGGCAACAGAGCTGGGGACAGTTTAAAATTTAGAAAAACAAAACCCCCCTCTTTCTATTCACATTGTTTTGTAAAACTCTTTTTTAAAACAAATAAAACATGAGCCAAACACTGCAGATTTGCTCGCACCCTCTCAAAGAGGAGCTTCTGCTGCGTGCCAGTAATTGTGTGACATAGTGGCAAACACTGGAGCTTGTTGGATGAAATTCTTTGCAGTGCAGAGGGCCTTTACAAACCCCTGGGAACCACTTAAGCTACATAAGAACATAAGAAAGGCCGTACCGGGTCAGACCAAAGGTCCATCTAGCCCAGTATCCCGTCTACTGATAGAGGCCAATGCCAGGTGCACCAGAGGGAGTGGACCTATCAGGCAATGATCAAGTGATCTCTCTCCTGCCATCCATCTCCATCCTCTGACAGAGGCTAGGGGCACCATTCCTTACCCATCCTGGCTAATAGCCATTAATGGACTTAACCATCATGAATTTATCCAGTTCTCTTTTAAACTCTGTTATAATCCTAGCCTTCACAACCTCCTCAGGTAAGGAGTTCCACAAGTTGACTGTGTGCTGCGTGAAGAAGAATTTCCTTGTATTTGTTTTAAACCTGCTGCCTATTAATTTCATTTGGTGACCCCTAGTTCTTGTATTATGGGAATAAGTAAATAACTTTTCCTTATCCACTTTCTCCACATCACTCATGATTTTATATACCTCTATCATATCCCCCCTTAGTCTCCTCTTTTCCAAGCTGAAGCGTCCTAGCCTCTTTAATCTCTCCTTATATGGGACCCATTCCAAACCCCTAATCATTTTAGTTGCCCTTTTCTGAACCTTTTCTAGTGCCAGTATATCTTTTTTGAGATGAGGAGACCACATCTGTATGCAGTATTCGAGATGTGGACGTACCATTGATTTATATAAGGGCAATAATATATTCTCAGTCTTATTCTCTATCCCCTTTTTAATGATTCCTAACATCCTGTTTGCTTTTTTGACCGCCTCTGCACACTGTGTGGACATCTTCAGAGAACTATCCATGATGACTCCAAGATCTTTTTCCTGACTCATTGTAGCTAAATTAGCCCCCATCATATTGTATGTATAGTTGGGGTTATTTTTTCCAATGTGTATTACTTTACATTGGATTTACTTTACTTTACATGAAGCTTATTTAAACCCTTAACATTGAAGCCTGAGTGGAAGACCCTGAATGGGCCCCAGTGGCCAGGGATGAATTTCACCCACAGACACCCCTGCACAAATAGGGAAAATGGGCATTATGCAATAATCACTCTTCAAAACAAGGGCTGGCAGCACTTGGCTTTTAGCTTCATGTCCCACTGTGCAGGGCTGGCTCCAGGCACCAGCGCACCAAGCAGGTGGTTGGGATGGCCAACGGAAAGGGGCGGCACATCCTGCTCTTCGGCGGCAATTCGGGGGTGGGTCCCTCAGTCCCTCTCGGAAGGAAGGACCTGCCACTGAATTGTTGCCGAAGAATGAAGCGGCGGCGGTAGAACTGCCGCCGAAGTGCCACTGATCGCAGCTTTTTCGTTTTTGTTTTGTTTTGTTTTTTCGGCCGCTTAGGGTGGCAAAAACGCTGGAACTGGCTCTGCCACTGTGCTGTCAAGGCCTCAGTGTCCCTCAACCACAACATCGCCCCTTATGTTACTACTTAAACTAGAGACTGCATTTTTTCACTAATATATTTAAAAAGGCGAAAAATGCACCCCACATCAATTGGAACAGCATATGCACAAATGCAAATTAGGATTCTGTTGCTTTCAGAGCTCTGCAACCCAATCTGTTACTTTGTGTAGTGTGTGCTCAGTTCATTTTAGGAACTTGTTCCATTACCTTTGATCTTTGTTATGGAATCAGAAGATGCTCCTTTGAACTGCTGGACATGAACAGCAAATGCCACTCCTGCCTCAGTTACAGTACAACTGTGACTGCTGATTGGTTGCTGACAGACTCAGTAATTGATAACATGTTTAAGATGTAATCATCAAAGGTTGGGTTAGATGCAGGAAACTGTGTCTGTCATTAAAAGTAAAGTGGAGTCTTTCAGAGACTGACTTCAAGCTGTAGAGTTGCATGTTTGCAATTTAGAAAATTCCTCCTCTGGAATTAACTCCAGGTTTCCCAGAGTTATTTAAAAAAAAAAGAGGCTAATTGTATCATCACAAGGCAGAGGGTTTGGTGTATAATGGAAGGGTAAGCCAGTTGTTTAATTCAAGGCTAGACAAACTTTTTAAAATGACAGGACAATTAACTTTTCCCATGCTTTTGGGTTGTCTCATGGATTTATTGCAATGACGTTAACAAATGCAGCTAACGCGTTCTAACCTGTGTAGTTGTTTCTTTGAAGCTACATGAAGCTTTGGCTAAGTAATAGTCTAATCAGATAGCTCTCTCTTCTGCAGATTTCATAGTCCAAAATTAGATTAATTAACAAGAGAATTTACTTTTAACATTGACTAAAGTATTGGTAAATGAATAAAAATTGAATATATTTTTACAATAGCTTTGAAAGTCTCTGCTTTTCCAAAGGAGAGATGGGAGCTTATTATATTCACATCAGTTAAACGAAACATCTCAGATATCAGAATCAGAAGTGGGACGAGTGTCATTCTCTTCAAATATACAATATTTCTTATTTGTAATATCAGAAGAAACTAAGGCTGTGTGCGCACAGCGTTGTGTTGGTGGGAGAGCTTCTCCTGTTGACGCGGCTTCTACCATTAGTGGAAGTGGTTTTATTATGCCAATGGGAGAGTTCTCTCCCGTCCGCATGGAGCGTCTTCAACCGATGTGCTGCAGCAGTGCGGCTGCAGCACTGTACATATAGACATGCCCTAAATTAATCTGAAAGCGCACCACCAAGTTATTATCAGACTCAGGTAGTAGCACACCATAGTACCTGAGATCCAAAACTTTTATCACATGACTATTCTAACTTTCACTTGATGTCATCTTAAAGGGATGGGTGATAATGTATATATGAAAAAAATAACATGGCATCATTCACCATGGGTGAAATTCCCACATTTTGAGTGCTTCAGTAATGAATAGTCATTGTGCTGGCCCCTGAACAGGAATGAATTTCATCTTTATTGAAAAACTGTTGTTGCCTATAAGCTGTTGAGATAAATACTGTATTCCTGGTATATAGGAGCAGGCAAAAGAAGAAGAACATCCTTGCAATGTTCATAGTAAGAGGGCAGTAGAGTTATATAGAATTACTGGTTCCATTTCAATAAATATTACATGGTATATTTTAATTTGACCTCCGGCATGTGCATTTGTTGTGTATGTTAAGTAAAAACGATGAGTAAGCTCTAGAGCATACAAGCATGCTATAGAGACTGAAACAATTTGGTTGACATAGCCTTAAAGCAGATCTCTGACAGCCTTCAGCTATTCTAGTCTATTTATAATTAAAGTACATCAAAGAAAATAAACCTTAAAAAGTGTAACAAGTCTGAGATTAAAATAATTAAAAACAAAGCCATGGCTTCCTTTTAAAATGATTTTTAAATAATCCCTTTGCTTTATCTGTAACTATAAATAGTGGCATTTTCCATTTCTTGTAGCTGCAGTAAATTACTAAACTAGAAATGACACAGAATGACCCTCATTTTAATGAGATTACTGCATCTGGAATTGCCTTTTCCTAGTTCATCTGCAGTAGCATCACAGCAGAGTAGGAAGAATGCCCTGTTTACAAGAAATGAAACCATGGCACCAGGAATAATCTCTTGTGAAAATATTATTCTATGTAGAACCAGAAACCAGGCAAGAGCTAAACCAGATCTTTACTGATACCAGATCATAAAATCTCACTAAAGGCTAAGCGTGCTAGAGCTTCTGTATACCATTGTCATTTTATCCAGTGTAACCACATTAAAGTACTTTAAAAGAGAGGTGGAACAACTCAAGTAAGTCTGATAGAGATCAGCTCCTCTCCCTCCCTGCTGGTCAAAACACAGAGAAAAAACACTTTAAAGTGTTTTGTGATACTCTTTATGAAAGATGCTGCTTAAAAATAAATTTTATCTGGAAGTAAAGACAAATACTAAAGCAAAACATTACTCATCTCAGCTCAGGAACTGGAGGAACTCAGGAACAGCCATCAGAGTAAATAACACTCTGCCCTTTTTAAACAAAGCACAGGATTATAGTATTTAATTTCCACCTTTCCATCAGCATTTTACTAGAGCACTGAACACAATGGGCTTAATTCAAACATAACTCCAATAACTTCAAGACTTGTGCGAAGCTGGAGCAGGAATACATTTGGCCTTGGTTATTTATTACACTGACAAGGATGGCTTTACTATGTGGGAATGTTAGGAAGTTGCCCAGGGCAGCAGACATCCCAGAGCTTGTCATGGGCATTGAGCAAAGCTGTTCTAGATATGTCACCAGGAGTGTCTCTCCGCTGCGCTCCTTGAGATAGAGCATTCCTACTGAGAAGAACAATCTTGGTGAGTGACAGAGGGGGGCTTGTAGTTGGGTTGCCTAGGCAATGCCCCCTTGTGGCGTGTCAGGACACAACTCCCCAGCTGCAGGTCTCCGCTGATATGTTTGTCTCTGGGAGGTTGGAGGCAGTGGTGCTTTGGCCCGCCAGCCAGCGCATATACTTCAGTCCTACCCCTTCCAGGGTCTTAAGGTTCAAAGGAAATCAGGAACAAAAAAACACAACTCAAAACAAGGTCAACCCATGAACCTTCAGTAGGACCTGACCCTTCGATTCAGGGCGTGTCTTCAAACAGTCCATGCTCCTGCTGATCCCCCAGGATCTGGTTGGCCCTTTTAGCAGGGGTTTATCCAGTTGGCAAGCCAGTTCAGTCTTTGAGCAGCAACCAGATTTCTTTCACATCAGGACAAACGGAGCCCTGCTCTACTGCCTGGTCAGCTAGTTCTCCTCTTTGTAGATCTCTTCTCCAAGCCTGCAGGTGTCATGGGACAGGGTCAACTGGCTTCACAGGTTCTCCTTAACCCTCTCATTGCCAGTGGACAGCCTGTCAGTCTCTTTAACTCCCTCATTGCCAGTGTCAACATGGGTACAATCCAGACCTAACATTCATGTCTAAAGACCAAAGTGGTAACACTCTCATTGTATCATGTGAAGTACTATTGGCATTTCCAAAGAGCCAACATATGCCTATAATGATCTACGTAGGCATCAAAATTCCTGTGTTTTTTCTGAAACAAATACCATGATGGAATTTTGCTAACATTGATTGGGTTGCCTACAAACAGACTGTTGAGAAAACTGCTGAAAGGATTTCAGCGAGACCGGAATGCTATTAACGGTTCTCAGGGCTCCTGAAAGTAGCAGGAAAGAAGAACATTTCCCAAGGCTTCCGGAAAAAGCACACTCCTTGGTGAACAAGAGAGACACAGGAGTTACTCTAGCAGTACAACCAGACCAGGAACTCTCACACCATTAAAGCCCTGTGTCGTCAGATGCTACCGGTGTGGTGCTCTGCTCTGTTCAATGTTGATATCAGTCGGCTGTGTGCATGTTCCTTCTGTGTACTGCCCCAGCTCTGCGCAGATAGCTGACACAGCAGACCCCGAGAGAACCCCAATGACCACAGACTCTTGTAAGGTACGAAGGCACCCGGGCCAGGTTTATTGTCGAAGAGAAACACAGTCTCCAGCTCCCTGGATTAGATATCCAAGGTGCTGCTAAGGTGCCGCTAGCTAGTACATATGTGCTCCCTGACAATGGACCGGCTCATTGGACTGGGACTTTCCACTGCCCCTTAGGCCAGACAAAGATATCCACTCAGGGTGCATTCTTATACACAGGTACAAACAAGTTACACATCACTCCTGATGTATTGAGGTGCAACCCCACTCCAGAGCAAGGTACAACCCCACTACGAAGTAAGGTGCCGCCTCTCACCTTGTACATGTTGGTTCGAACAAAACAACTCTATCCATCATTTTATGTCATTGGGATGGGTCAGCTTGTTCCTTGTTATCTGTGTGGAATGTACAGCTATGTGAATGTTCTGATATCTGGTGTCCAGTACCTTTTAGGTATGTCTCTTTTTGCAGCATCAGCCCTTTCCTTGCCAGCTTCTGTGAGCAGGGCCTGCCTCTGGCTCACAGCTTAACTTTGCTTTATGTTAGCAAAGTCTTGACCATTACTTTAGTTCAGGTCTTAGGCCTCATACTGGGCCTCTGATAAGAGTTTATGTTTCAGGGCCTCATCTTATTACACCCTGCTACACTCCCTTGACACATCAAGATGCCAGCGCTGGCTTGACTGTATGCAAAACCTTGATTTTACACATTCAAGCCTGGACCCTACTGCGATGCCTAGGGGCCGCTAATCCCACCAAAAATCCAGCCAAACTCAATAGCCTCCAAACTGGTGGAGAATACAAAAGGACCACTTGAGAAACACACAAGAAGAGAAGTGTACCAACAACTCTACCAGTCACTTGCATCAATCCTTTGAGGAAAACCTTCCACTGTCAGCATTGAGGAAGTAAAAGAAGGACTTGCTGTGATGAAAAAAAGGAAGACTGCAGGCCCTGATGGCATTCCATCAGAATTTTTCCACCATCTCAGCCCCAAAGGACTCCAATGGCTAGCAACATTATACTCCGCTACCTTAAGAACAGTACAAATCCCTGAAATATGGTGTGAGGCAATGGTAATTGCCATTCCAAAGCCTGAAAAGCCCAATAATAAAGCAGGAAGCTATAGGCCAGTTTCTCTACTATGCACGACCTATACACTTCTTTAACATTTCATCCTCAAAAGAATACACCCTTTTACAGAACCAATTATCCCTGTCGAACAGCCAGGCTTCCAGCCAAAACTTAGTTGTTGTGACCATGTTCTGGCACTCACAACTCACATTGATGCTGGCTATCAAAAAAAACTAAAGACTGGTGCAGTATTTGTCAACCTGTGATCTCCGTATGATACTCTGTGGATTAAGGGCCTTTTGCTGAAACTTGCTAAAATTATATCTTGCTATCAAACATTTTGCTTGCTGTGCATCATGTTGAGTAACAGATGCCTATGGGTATACCTGGATAATGAGACTAGCTCACCCTTTATCATAAACAGTGGGCTAACACAAAGCTCTGTACTTGCACCAACATATTTACATAAGTGACATGCCTCCAACTAAATCATGACAATTTGGATATGCAGATGATCTTGCCATGACAATCCAAGCATCAAACCTCCATGACATTGAGAAAGCATTAACTGAGGACCTCCAAACTATGGAATAATACTTCCGGAAATGGAGGCTCAAACCAAACCCTGGAAAAACAATAGTAAGTACATTTCATCTTCATAATAGGAGTGACAAAAACACAGTGAAAGTAGCTTTCTGTGGTAAAAATGTGTGACACAATTACACTCCAATATATCTCAGTGTGAAACTCACCCACACCCTCACCTTCCATGATCACCTTGAGAAGATAGCTGTAAAGATAAAAACGAAAGCCAACATAATCCAGAAACTAGCAGGTACAACCTAGTATGCATCAGCATCAGTGTTGCGAGCATCTGCAATAGCACTTGTATATTCAATAGCTGAATATTGTGCACCAGTATGGAGCATATTTAGCCACACGCGACTTGTGGATACCTAGCTAAATACAGTGATGCAATGCATCACGGGAATCCTTAAGTTGACTCCAACACCATGGCTACCTGTCCTGTTTCACATCACTCCACCGCCGATACACCGAACTGCTGCAACATTCCGCAAAGCTCAGTGAATCCAGGAAAACAGATGTCTTCCTATTCACTAAGAACTTGACAATGCCCCTCCACCCCCAACATCTTAAATCCTGCAAGCCTTTCTGGGAACATTCATTTAGCTTCATGCAATCAGGCTATGATCAGAAGGAGGCTTGGAAAGCAGATTGAGCTAAACAAGACTTAAAAAATACAGACGGTTCCTGGGTTTGACCTTCCACAGTCATCTTGATCAACGCTGAACTGAATTTGAACCAACCATGGTAGATGCAGACATCTAATGCATAAATGGAAAATCAATGACTCTTCGTTGTGCGAGTGTGGTTCCCCATGACAAACCATTGAACATATCACTACTTACTGCCCAATTTATGAATATGAAGACGGCATTACTGCAATAAATCCTGCTACTCCTGATGTAGCAATTTGGCTCAATCAACTTCAGGTGAAATTGTAGTTGCTGCTCTACCCCAGCCATACGAAAGAAGAAGAAGAAAATTGCTGGGAGGATGGGGGGGCTCTCTGGCCCATCACAGGGAGGTGGTCACTAAGGCCCTGATCTTGCAAACATTTGTGTCTGTGAGTAATGTCAAAGATGTAGGTAAGCACTAAGAACATAGGAACGGCCATACTGGGTCAGCTAGATGTGGCAATGCTAATGACCAAAATTGCACCTTGGTATCCACTTCTTATTCTGCTATTTTCACTGTTTACTCAGCCATTGTCAGCCTATTTTATTGTATTAGTATTAAAGTATATTTCCAAACCTGTTTTTACTGATCTTTATATTCCTACCCTTCAGTCCTCTGAGTTAAAGAAAATAGTCTTTAACACTTAAATTCATTCTAGGAAGTGTATTTTCTTGTGTTATTTGCTATTAAGTGACTACAAAATCCAGTAAATTAATAAAAAGAATAAATTACCACATCTTTCTATTGATGGAAGGTAAAGGCCTTGTACCTTTATTTATATGTAAATCAGTTTCTATAAAGGAATAAATATCTGAGAGCATTCAGAAATGTAAAAATATGTATTGATAACAACTTCAGTATTAAAAGAATTATACAAGACTGGAAAGTTTAGTCTCTGCTACACATCACCACCTGAATATATTCTTTCTTTGGGGATATACACATTTAAGAAGATTTATGATTCCTAACTAACCAGATGAATTCTTCTCAATATCATAAACAAACTACTGTCATTAAAATGAACAAGAAGTCATTGACTATTTGGCAGATTACATGCACATTTGGAGTTGTTACATACTGCCAAATATGCATGTAGCATTTCCCATTTCCCTTGCACATAAAGAAAAAGCACACGTATATACAAACAGACAAAGATACCCTATTTCCATTTTAGAAAAGAGTCCTAACATTAAAAAAAATCTTAAGTATATTCTCTTTAGTTATAGTCTCATTCAGAAATATTAGCAAAGAGTCCTGTTTTGGAGCATGAGCTTTCATGGGTGAATACCCACTTCTTCAGATGCATGTAGTAGAAATTTCCAGAGGCAGGTATAAATATGCAAGCAAGAGTGAGTCAGGCTAGAGATAACGAGGTTAATTCAATCAGGGAGGATGAGGCCCTCTTCTAGCAGTTGAGGTGTGAACACCAAGGGAGGAGAAACTGCTTTTGTAGTTGGCTGGCCATTCACAGGCTTTGTTTAATCCTGAGCTGATGGTGTCAAATTTGCAGATGAACTGAAGCTCAGCAGTTTCTCTTTGAAGTCTGGTTCTGAAGTTTTTTTGCTGCAGGATGACTACCTTTAAATCTGTTCTGTTGGTGAACCACTGGCCATCACATACAGTCCCCAGCTAAAACCTCTCCAACGTATCATCAGTGATCTACAACCCATCCTGGACAATGATCCCTCACTTTCACAGGCCTTGGGTGGCAGGCCAGTCCTCTCCCATAGACAACCCACCAACCTGAAGCATATTCTCACCAGTAACTACACACTGCACCATAGTAACTCTAACTCAGGAACCAATCCATGCAACAAACCTCGATGCCAACTCTGCCCACATATCTACACCAGCGACACCATCACAGGACCTAACCAGATCAGCCACACCATCACCTGATTGAACTAACCTCGTTATCTCTAGCCTGACTCACTCTTGCTTGCATATTTATACCTGCCTCTGGAAATTTCCACTACGTGCATCCGAAGAAGTGGGTATTCACCCACGAAAGCTCATGTTTCAAAACGTCTAGTCTATAAGGTGCCACAGGACTCTTTGCTGCTTTTACAGATCCAGACTAACACATGATACTATGATACTTCAGAAATATTGATTCTAAAATGTAACTATGGGTGCCCATATCCTGTGCTCTGACAGTTCCATATACTACATAATATATATACATATACGTATGGAACATATATTTAATATGTGTTTGTAGTGGTCCCTTGCTCTCAAGTGGGGAGGGAGGCCATTCCGCCTCATTGCATCAGGCAGCAGTACTTGGGCTTGGGCCCCGCTGGCGGAGCCGAGCACCAAGCAGTCCATAGCTCATAGCCTTCCAGCAGAGGCAAACAACTGTTAAGAGTCTGGAGATTTAGCCTTTCTGGTGGGGCAGAGCAGTAAGCAGTCTTTAGCCCAGAGTCTCCCGGCTAGGGCTGACACCAATCAAGAGTCCAGGGGCATGGTTACACTAGCAGACGTAGAGCGCTTTATGTTAAATCAGCCTTCATAGAGCACAGTAGGGAAAGTGCTGCAGTCTGTCCACACTTACAGCTGACAGCGCACTAGCATGGCCACATTATCAGCTCTTGCAACGGTCACAGAGAGCAGTGCATTGTGGTAACTATCCCAGTATGCAAGTGACTGCAACGTGCTTTTTAAATGGGGGGGGGTGAGGTGGAGTGTCACAGGGAGTATGTTGTGTGTATGTGGGGGGAGAGAGAGAGAGAGAGAGAGAGAGTGGGTTTGTGGGGGGCTGAGAGCTTGTCAGCATGCTGTCTTGTAAGTTCAGACAGCAGCAGACCTCCCCCTCCCCCACCCACTGCCTCTCTCTCACACACACAGCATTCCACAGTAATGGTTGCTTTGTCTCGGAACAGATAAGCATGCCGGCTGTCAAATAGAGCTTTCAAAGGGCATATCCAAAACAATGACAAGAGTGGCCACTTGACTTAAGGGGATTATGGGACGTTTCTGGAGGCTGATCAGAGCGCAGTAATGCAACACCGCATTCACACTGATGCTGGGGTGCTCCAGAGGGGGTGCATCAAACATTATTTTACTCACTGAGGTGGAGTATCAGGAGCGCTCTAGCCGTGGAGTCAGAGCTCTCTACATGCCTTGCCAGTGTGGACGGATAGTGAGCTAGTGCGCCCGGGGCTCCTTTAATGCGCTGTACCTCACAAGTGTAGCCAAGCCCCAGGGCTCTGGCCCTCTAGGCAGGGCTGAGCAAAAGCAGACATTGGCCCACAGCCTCCTGGCTGGGGCAGACAGCAATTAACAGTCTATCAGGGAAGCTCTGGCCCTCTGGGTGGGGCAGAGCAGGGAGCAGTCTTTAGCCTAAGCCTCTGGGCTAAGGCAGCCAGCAAACACACAGTCTGGGCCCACAGTCTCTTGAGTGGGGCAAGCCACACAGAAAGCACAGGCCTTCTGGCCTAGGGGTGAATAGGCCACCACCCCAAGGGTGGGGTTGGCAGCAGGGGCTAGGTGGACCCAGGCTCACCCTACTCCACCAAGTCCCAGCACAAGGGGCTAACAGTGGTAGATGGTTCCACCATGAGTCAGCAAGGATCCCACCAAAACATGCTGACTCATGCTCCGGCAACAAAACCGGACTAAAGTCTGGTTTCCCTGGGCTACTTCCTACCATAGTCTGGGTGCAGGGCTCCATAATCCAAGGGTCTTCCATCTCCTTGAAGTACGGGGCTGACGGCTGTCCTGGCCACTCCACTATAGGGTCAGTCTCCTCCAGGTCAGGGCGCTGCATAGCATGGTTTCAGACCGAGTTCTGCAGCAGGCTGTAGATGTCTTCTTCCATGGCGCCTACTCAGCTGAGCTTCAGGGTCCTCCCTTTATACTTCCTGCCCTGCCCCAGTACTTCCAGTGAGGTGGGTGGAGTGGGTTTGGCTTGGACCATCAGGGGGAGTGTAGTGGTCCCTCACTCTCAAGTCCAGAGGGCAGCCACTTCACCGCACAATAGTGTTCCATATATTAAAATGAGAAAGTGTGGAAAGGGCTTCCCATAAATATTTCCATTTCAGCCCACGCCCTCCCCAAATCCTTAGAGAAGAGAGAGAAAACCCTGGGCTTTGCAGCATGCCTAAAAATTACAAATTTGGGTTCTTATGGACCAAAGAGGGAAGGGAATTTCAAAATGGAGGACCACTCAGAGAATGCTCTGCTAACAGCTCCCCTTTCATTTACACTGTGGGGCTCCAACTCTATCCCTTCAGACCCTTTTTGTGGTGCCATGGAATCCTAGGGAACTAATTAAGAATCAGTCCCTGCACTCTAAATTCAGGGAATGTAATTCTGTAAGGCTGTAATTGGGGGCAGGGATTCCTAATCGGATGGGAGGAGTCCTATCTCTCCTCCTTAATGAAACTGCAGATGAGAATGATGCAGAATCTTGTCCTAAATTAACTGGCACACACTGATATTGAGACTGTTTTGAGGGCTCAATTCAGCTCCAATGAAAGTCAATGGGGGATAGATCCACACAGGGACTTGGCTGTGTGAGTAACATTTAGGCATTGAGATCCTCAAAACCTCTTCTCAGCTGCCACGTTACCCTGTAGGCACCTAAGTTCCTGCTGGTATAGTTCCCTAGGTCCCTATTTTCCCATTGCTAGGCATATACAAAATTGGCTAAATCCTGATGCCACTGAGCTTCCCAGCATCCTAACCTCCGTGGAATTCTCAAACTAGGCATTCCCCCATCTATCCTGCCTGTGGGGTCCGCCCACTCTGGTTGGTGTGCTCCAAGCAGATAGCAACCAGATCAACAATTTTCCAAGTAGGGCTGGCGTGTGTGCATTTGACAGAATAGTGAATAGCCCAGTGATCAGGGTGCTCACCTGGGAAGTGAGCTGTAAACTTCCCACTCTGTCTGATTTGAAGCAGGGACTTGAACTATGTTCTCCCACGTGAGTGACTTAACCACACTCCCTCCAGGTGAGTGAGGCTATTGGATATTCTAGGGTAGGTCTCTCACCATCTCTCCTGATGAAGCTGTTCACCTTTGCCTAAATAATTAAATATTTATTGGGCCAGAGAGAGAGCTTGTGTGGTGGTTAAGGAGATTGATCAGGGGAAATGTAAAGTGAATTAGGGAGAAACAAACTTGAAAGATTTGTGGAAGGCACAGGGGACTTGTTTTTAAATGGTGGAACTATATCAGGCACAACTGAATTGGCAGAAGAGGAAGACAACAGGAATAAAAGTAATGTGGGGGGAAGCAAGAAATACAACAGCAGAAGGATGTATCCTAGAGATAGTTAGGGAAGTAGCATGTCTCAGGGTTGGTCTTCACTACGGGGAGATCTATGCTGCTGCCATCGATGCAGCAGGGGTTGATTTAGTGGGTCTAGTGAAGACCTGCTAAAATGATGTCAGAGCGCTCTCCAGTCAACCCTGGTACTCCAGCTCCCCGAGAAGAGTAAGGGAAGTCTACCGGAGAGCATCTTCTTTTGATGAAGTGCAGTGAAGACACTGGGGTAAGTCGACCTAAGCTACGTTGACTCCAGTTACATTATTCATGTAGATGGAGTAACGTAACTTAGGTCGACTTACCCCTGGAGTGAAGACAAGCCCCAACAGATGAAAAATAATCAGGAAGACACAACAGAAAGGTGAAGTGATACAGTAAGTAGGAAAAGATCCATACAGTTTTACAAGCAGTATTGCTGAAGGTCTTTTGGCCTCTCCTGAGCACTGCAGGGGAGAAACCCAATCATTGCAGCAGCACAGGCTTTTAGAACACTTGTCCTTAAAACTCTTACCTTTTATGCACAGCAGAAGCCCTCTAGTCTTGTTCTACTAAAAGGTGATTTTTAGCATGATTGTTCCTTTAATGTTTATTTATTTCAGTGGGTTCTGCAGCTTTTTAATACACATCTCTTGGCTTGATACCTGGAGGGAGTATTCATTTAACACAATTATGATTTAATTATTTTCATTGCATTTTGTTTTTCCAGGCAAATGAAATTTTCCTGAATTGCCTATAATTTTCAAAGCCCCATCCTCCTTCATCAGATACTTGCTAAAAGTGTTTTCCTGTATGTCTCCATGGATATGGGCTGTGCATAGAAGTGTTGCTTTAATACGTCTGTTTCTTTATCTATATTATTCTTTCCAGGGAGTTTTGCTGTAAAAAGTTTCCCTTTAATTAAATGTATCTTGGTGTAATGGATTTCACATAAGTTATAATCAGACACAATCAAGTCTAGCGGCTAAAGATTCCTAAGGCCTTATTCTCATCTCACTTATCAAAGTATAATTACTGGAAATATATAGACTAGGATGAAATAGTCTGTGTCAACTCAAATAGTCTATATCCCTACATGGGAATAACCTACTCTTAGGTTATATCCTGAAGTCAGAGGGAGTTTTGCTATTTACTTCAATGGGGCTAGATTTCACCCCTGGATTCCATCCTTCCCAACTTCTTAGGCCTGATCTACACTAGGAATTTACATCAGTATAGCCATGTCTCTCAGGGGTGTGAAAAATCCACACCTCAGAGAATTGTAGCTATCCTGACCTAATCCCTGGTGTAGACAGTGCAAGGTCAATGGAAGAATTGACCGCCTCACAGAGAGGTGGATGATCTATGCCGATGGGAGAATCCCTCCCCTCGCCGTAGGTAGGTTCTACACTGAAGCACTACACAGCGGTGCTGCTGCAGTGTTAGAAGTGTAGACATATCCTTAGAAACCCTGGGTAAAACTCTGGCTCACTGAAATAAATTGCAAAACTCCTATTGACTTAATAGGGTCAGGATTTCCCTTTATGACAATATTTTGAAGGTGCTACTGATTCACTCACATTCTCGTATCTTTTCTCTTGTACTCATATCAGTGATTCATTTGCCAACAGCATTTTGTACTGAATCAGGCTCTATCCTTGAATATGGTGAAATTAGTGAATGAGGTCAGAACCACATTGCACTGCACAGTACTGATGGGATTCAGGAATAACACATTACATGTCTGATGAGAGTCCCTGGGGGATTCCTCCACACACATAATTTACACTGACTCCCTTTGTTTTACTCATCATTATAATGAATATACCCAAGAAACTCATTTAAGCACTTCCATTCATCTCTTACCTGCCAGGTTCAAAGACTGATTTTATTATTTCAGGCTGTGCAGCGGAACTGACCTCACTTCATTTTCGGGGGTTTTTTAACCTGATATTTTCTTAGAGCTGGATCCAAAGCTCATTGAAGTCAATGGGAGTCTTTCCATTAACTTCATTGGGTTTTGGATCAGGATATTACACAATTTGCAGATTATATAAATCACTACTACTGCTTTAGGCAGGATGATAGCACAAATGACTTCCCTGGTAACAAACTAATGTATAAAGATAAATCGATACATGCAGTAAATCTACTTCCTTCATCATTTCCTTTTAGTGGAAGTACAGTCATTACCCTGCATCTTTAAACACAGCTACCATATGCACAATTTAATGCTCAGCATCACAGCTGCTACAAATGCCACAGAGAATCAAGTTAAATATCTGAAGTGCTTTCCCATTGTTTCAGTGCAATGACTAAGGAGAATACCCCAGTTAACCTAATCAAATACGCTTCAGTGCTATCAGACAGATATAGAAAAGTTCCCACTCATACTCTACAAATGGAGATTTGAGGCAAAAACAAAGGTATGAAACTTACTGCACTGTGGTGACTTTAGTTACTTAGGTCCAATTCTTCCCTCTGTTATATGGTTCACCCATGAAATGGAGAGAAGAATTTGGCCTGACAGCCTTCTTTTGCATTTCAAATGGTCTCAGAAATTGTAAGTTCAATATTCAAAGTAATAAAATAAATTCCTACAGTGAAAATAAATCTGTTGCACTGTTAATCTAACGTGGAATCAAAATCTGGCTTACCAAAATCAACCCTACACTGGCTATTCTTGCCTAGGGGGCAGGAAACACCAAGATGTTATCAATTCATACATTATAAGTCCAGAAGGGACAAATGTGATCATCAAGTCTTACCTCCTTCATAACACAGGACATAGGATTTCTCTGAATTAACTTATGTTTGACTTTTTCTAAAGATATGTTCAAACATCCAATCTTGGTTTAAAAATTGCCAGTGATGGAGAATCTGCTATGACCTTTGGTAAATTCTTACAATCATAGAATCATAGAATATCAGGGTTGAAAGGGACCTCAGGAGGTAGAATGGGGAGTTCAGTTGAGAACATGTGAAAAGATATATAACATTTGACCCCACATGCATCGAGATTCATGTCTAAGATTAGTGTTGTTGAAAATTAGTGTTGTTGAATATTAGATAATATTACATCTTAAAGCACACAGGTTAAATGATTTCTTAAAGCTGGAAGTGTGTTTTGACACATATTTCATGTCCTAGAATTAGCCAATATTGGAATAAACTAATAGAAAGGGTGTAATTTTTAATAGCATGCAGACTCCAGTTGATAATTTTCTATGATGAGTTTCTTGTGGTGAAAACAAGATAGATTATGGCTAGCCCAGAGAATATGCACAAGAGAGAGAGGGGCATGTTATATAGTGCTTTACCTCCCCTCCCCCGTTGGATCCTGATGCTGGGCTGACTGGAGGGGATGGCATGAGGGGACTGCCTACAATGGCATGTAGCCAATCTGCCACTGCTAGTAGCAAATATCCCACTGGCCAGGAATGCGGAGGGCTCTGAATTACTAGAGAGAATTCTTTCCTGGTATCTGTCTGTTGGGTATTGCTGAAATCCTCAGGGTCTAACTAATTGCCATATTTTGGGGTTGGGAAGGAATTTTCCCCAGGTCAGACCTGCAGAGACCCTGTGGGTTCTCTTCAGCATGAGGCATGGGTCATCTGCAGGTTTAAACTAGTGTAAGTGGTGGATGATCTGTAACTTGAAGCCTTTAAAGCATGATTTGAAAACTTCAGTAACTCAGCCAGAGGTTATGGGTCTATTACAGGAGTGGGTGGGTGAGGTTCTGTTGCCTGCAATGTGCAGGAGGTCAAACTAGATGATCATGATGGTCCCTAATATTATACATGAATCCTCAGTAGAGATAAATATGCTCCTTCCTGCCTTCTCTGGCTACCTTCCAGGCCTTGGTTCTAATTTTCAAATTATAGAGGAGTTGTTTTTAGCACTAATACATGTAGGAGAGTAATCTATATAGTGCATTAACAAACTGACACATGCAGAACGTAACAAAGAAATATTATACTGGGGAGGGGGGGAAACTCCAAGCAGATATGATAATAGAGACAAGAAAAAAAGTTGTCTCTAAGAACAGGATTGATATGAAAAAACTGGCTCCCTTTTTTAGATCCATCAGTGCCTGTATTCACAGACCTTAGGGATAACATTGAAGGAATTTTTCAAGGTCATTCTTGATGTCCTGACTGAAGGGAGGCAGTTGTTTGATTGAAGTGCTGAGGGAGGTTGGTTGGATTTGGTAACATTATTTGGGGATGGGAAGTTGTGGGGGGCTCTTTTTTTTAAACTAAGAATTATGGACGAGATTTTTAGATGGTATTTAAGCATCTAAAGATGCAGGTAGGTACCTAGTAGACTTTTCAAAAGCACCTAGGCGTCTATCTCTTATTGATTTCAATTATGCAAATACTGTAATATGGCCCTAGATTGAAAGACAGGTACAGTTAATAAACTGAGACAACAAAAATCATTATTTCTTAAGATAAGATTGTTATCAGACAAAGCATACACCAATAGCATGTAACAGTACTATACAGTAGACCCAACATTTTCTCACTATAGCAGCGAACATGACATTGATTCACTTAATCAAGGTCCTTGGCTTGAAGCTGTAACAAATCAAGATAACTGAGATTTTACTGTGTAGCACTGCACTACAGACTTCAGGCACAATGACTTGAGAACAATTGGAGCTGCTGAGCATGCTGCAGAATCTGTCCCTTAATGCGTAAGTCTTTGTATGCAGCTTCCTCATGGACATTAACTGGAGTTGGGGTGCTCAGCACCTTTGGAAATCAGGCTATTAATCATTGAGTTTTTGTCAGCACCTTGTATACATGGTTTTCATGGACTCTGGTATGTGAAGAGTGTTACACAAAATATTATGCCTCTATCTAATGTTTTTTGAAAAATAGTTGCATATTGTATTATTTTATAATACAGTATATTCTATAAGAAAAGATGTGTGATTATACAACTACCAAAGACCGTTTCATAATGCATATGCACAAGTGCAACAAAGCAATCTTCTCTTTGGCATTTCCAGACCTTTGAGTGCCTAACTAGGCTACATTAACATTAGCACATCCATGGGTGGAATTTTCAAAAGTGCCCAAGAGACTTAGGACTTATGTTTAGGCACTTTTGAAAACTCCACCCAATATCAACATGTGTGTTCAAAGGGACATGGGGAGAGATCTCGCTGCCTCTAGTGCAGTTTATCCTATCTGTGTATATTGCTAAACTGGCCCAGTCAAGGGTGACTTATCCTGGGGTCATAAAGATAATAGTGAAGAAGATTATTTGTTTTTTGACCTTTGAAATACATTAGTCTGTGCCACATGCAGATACCTACACAAATTCTTGGGGGGAGGGAGATAAATCCAGTAGCTCTATTCAGTTCTCCAGCAACAACTCATTTCAGCAAAATGCTTCATATTTTCTGGGATGCCTAAAAGGTTCTGCCCAGGCTGCTTGAACATACTCTCACACCCTTCTGGAAGAGTGAGGTTTGGCTAATTAAGGTTCCACTCCATACATTCCCCACACCTCTGAACAGCAATCAACGGCCATTGGCTCTTTTAAAGCTGTCTAATATAAGTTAATTAAACAGACATTTGACCCACAGTAGAACTTACAACATTTCTGTGAACTGGCCCTCTGTCAGAGCTGGTTTAAGGGAGTACCCTCTCCGCATGTGGGCAGTTATAATAAATGTCTTCAGCAAGCAAGTTTTTGTTATAATTGAATATAATGTTTATTGACTGGACATTCAACCCAATCTGGCATTCTGCTTATAAAAAGTCTACAGCAGCACACAAAAGGGTCAGTTCATGAAGGTGTATTTTGAAAAAGATGGGCATCTTTCCTAATCTTCTATCAATATGCCATCTAATAAATTAGTTGACATTCCATGAGGGCATTGTCTCTCTGAGAACAATTAAAAGTCATGACCATTCAACATTTGGTTGATGCTGGGAGAAGCAAAGTAGTCCTGTGGGCCATTTAAAACTCTGTAGGTCCAATTCTGTCTTTAGATAGTTGGCTGCAACTACTACGTGTTACTAGTTGTATTGATTGGAGGGTAGGACTGGGTCTATAGGTCAATTCAATAGGCACATCTCCATTGACTTCAGTGAAGTATTAGGCTCAATATATTTTTGTTCAATATTCAATGCTCAGTTAAGATGGCTGGCATGGAAGTGGTGGGTTTTTTAGATGAAGTTTCCTTTGTCTTTCAATATTTTAATAAGGAAACGATATAGGACTTGAAATAAGGTCAGGCATGGTTTGTTTACTCACTCATACTTACAGCTTAGCAGACATAGGCCTGGTCCACACTAGGAAATTAGGTCTGTATAACTACATTGCTCAGGGATGTGAAAAATCCACACCCCTGAGCAACGCAGGTAAACCAACCTAACCACTGGTGTAGATAGTGCTAAGTCGATGGGAGAATAGCTACCCCTCTCGGGGAGGTAGATTACCTACACTGGTGGGCAAACCCCTCCCATCAGTATGGGTAACGTCTTCACTGAAGCGCTACAGCAGTGCGGCTGCAGCTGTGCTCCTGCAAAATTTTAAGTGTGAACAAGCCCTCAGTTTACCAGAGTTCTGCTGAATCTCAAGTTGGCAACTGTCTTCATGATGAAGATGACAGAATTGTAAGCCATGGCAACTATTATTATGAAATAATGTCTTATATCATTGTAATGTTAAAAGGGGATGGGGAAAGATACTGCTTCACTGTTCACTATCCCCGAGTATCCAAACAGTAGTGCAATACTGTTATAGTTCAGGGAAAATTGCCCCTCTGTGATCCAGCAAGGGCACCCACTTCCAGCTCCCCAGCCATTGCCTCTCTTGGGTGGAGTTCTGCATCTCACTCCCTTCTCACTAGGGTATTTCCAGGTTGCACAGCCCCCTGACTTTCCTGTGATATCCCCAGCAAGAGACCAGCTGCCTAAAGAGGCTTCTTTTGCCTTCTCTTCAGAGACCTTATACAGTGTAATTGCCACAGGTGTACATTACCGCACAACTCTTTTTAAGCAAGCACAGTTTTAAGGTAAGACCATTACAGACAAAATATACTCAACAATAACAGAACCCACACGCATGCTAATAAGCTCACCAGAGATCACCCTTTCACTCCAGCAAAGGTTCTGGTTGGTGATTAGTCTTTCAAAGTCCACATAGGGGTTTTTCCTGTAGTTCCAGTTCATCACAGCTTCAGCTGAGAACAAGCACATTCATGACTCTGGGAATCACTCATTTATCCCTTTTGGGCCTTGGAAGAGACCCCGAGTAGCTAACTAGCCAGATAGCGGTTATCTGCTCAAGGTGAAGATTCAAAAGGGAGGTGTGTCATTTGCATTCCCTTCACCCCAAGATTTTCCTAGGAAATCCACTTCACACATGTTATACCAAAAAGTCCTTTGAAGTTCCCAATACTTCCCAGAGATTTCATTAGTCACATCTCCTAGAGTAATTACATACAATTCCACAATAATCAAGAAATAATACCCCGAAAGTATTTACAGTAATTCCATAAGGGTTGTCTGGGATATTGCCATATCTATCACAAATACCATCTTCTGGGACTTGTTTCTTTCTCATGAAGTTTGGCATGCAAAAAGACAGACCACTTATTGCCACTGAAGATTGCTATGAATGATTTTCATTCCCATTTGTGGCAAATATTTATCAGAGCAGAAAAAAGAGGCTATATTTCCTTGCCTGGTCTTATGTTCCCTCTACTAAAATTCCCACTTAGTCATTTTCTGCATAATTCCTGGTTAGGTTAAAATGGCTTAACCACAACGAATGTTTGTCCAAAGTAAGCATGGAACCTTTGAAGGTTTTTTATGGCTTCCCTTACTAGGAGGCACAGCTGTCAGCTCAAGCTCCCAAGCAGTCTAATGGACCACATCTGTCAGCTCCTTTTGGGGCAATGAATAGGAGCTAAGGTCCAGGCACAGAGAAGGAGTTTAATACTAGCTGGGTTTAGCCAGACAGGTGCTACAGACACATTTTTTGTTATTCACTAATAGAAAATCAAATCTTGACAGACTCAATGGGTTACTGGAGAACTAGTAGATTTACGAAAGACAAACCAAGCAAGTGAAGCCTGATTCACTGAGGGGGAAACTAATTTGCATTCTGATTATTTAAAATTGTCTTTTATTTATGCCTATTTAACTCAAATGCCTTAGAAACTCTTGGTAGAAGATATGTTTCTGTTATATATTCAATACCATATTCCTTCAAATTAGGGCCAAGGAAGCTCACAAGCCACCCTCATGACCACCAAGGACTTCCCCAACACCACCTAGAAGATCAAACAGAACATTTCCAATATTTCTAAGGTTAAAAAAAAAGAATGCAGATGCACCCCACCTTAAAAATACCTTTCTTAAACTTTCCTCTCTCCCACCCCCTTTTGGTTTATTAAAGTTTCTGTTGTGTAACAAATAAAGCCAAACATTCATGATCAAAGTGGAACCAATGCTTCAGGGTTGATTCCACTGGTGGCTTCTTCTCCACAGTTGTGCAGCTTGATTTCCATATTATGGAAATAAGGTTTTAGAAAATTCAAAATAGAGCCACTAATTTTACTAGATTCCATTCCTCGATATGTAGTGGCTCAAAGAATCAGATGTAATCATGTTTCTTCTGTATTTTTCTAATGGTTCTAATCACTGCAAGAAGAACTATATATTATTCATTAGCTTAACTTTCAGCATTTCATTATTCAGTCCAGAATATTTGTGTTTTAGATAAAATATGTGTTTTTATACAAAAGGAAAATACTTGACATTTTTCTGACTAGTATTAATCATCTCTATGTAAAGAAGCCTTTCATTTGTGGTTACTAAGAATATATTATGTGATTAGTCTATTTTAAAACACGATGAATGAAAATTTTACCTCTGTTCTGCCAATGAGGCAATTTTTAAATTCAAATTATATTTACATTATAAATAGTACAAGCTGACTTCATTACTACTAATAATATCATTTTTTATTGCTTTCTTGGCATCTGCAGAATGCACTCCCCACACAAGTTGATTTTATTAGCTTTATATCCAGCTGTGGTGTTTACCTGACAAAACATTTGTATGCTATTAGTGCAGATTTTCCCTTATGCCTCTGATTCTCTTTGAGCACTGCTATTCAGGTACCAAGGACTAGCCAATATTCTGTGTGCTTGTGTCACATTGAAACAAATTAGTGTTCTTTCCTGGTTTAAATTAGGGTATATCTCCCCTCCCCCCTTCTGATCTACAGTATGTTTACTACATTAATCTTTCTGATAAACCCCTGGAGGTATGTACATTTCACTTCCTAAGCCACTTACCCACCCAAGTTTACATTAACAATAAATTAGGACAGCTGCCTCTCTGCAGTGAAGACACATCTTTTTTCCCATTTATTCATACCAGTTATTTTTCGTCAGAGCAGTGCTTCATTTCTAATAATACTTGATATCTAGATAAATGATTCATAGATTCATAGATTATAGGACTGGAAGGGACCTCGAGAGGTCATCGAGTCCAGTCCCCTGCCCGCATGGCAGGACCAAATACTGTCTAGACCATCCCTGATAGACATTTATCTAACCTACTCTTAAATATCTCCAGAGACGGAGATTCCACAACCTCCCTAGGCAATTTGTTCCAGTGTTTAACCACCCTGACAGTTAGGAACTTTTTCCTAATGTCCAACCTAGACCTCCCTTGCTGCAGTTTAAACCCATTGTTTCTGGTTCTATCCTTAGAGGCTAAGGTGAACAAGTTCTCTCCCTCCTCCTTATGACACCCTTTTAGATACCTGAAAACTGCTATCATGTCCCCTCTCAGTCTTCTCTTTTCCAAACTAAACAAACCCAATTATTTCAGCCTTCCTTCATAGGTCATGTTCTCAAGACCTTTAATCATTCTTGTTGCTCTTCTTTGATGGTTGATAGTAGGCTCATTAAATATACTGCAGTACCATTTGCTTACTATAAGTTCTGTTTATCATAGAAGGCCTATATCTACAATGCATAGAGCCATAGAAAGAAAAGTGTAAACAAAAATAAAATTATTAGATTGCATAGTTTACATCTTTGGTGCTTTCATTCTAATAGAAGACTTGCATTACTGGGGCATATAGAAAAGTTAAAGAATAAAGGGCCAAATAATCTGTTATATTGGTCCAGCTCTGCTGATGTTGCACTGATGCGGGCACAGCGAGAAAGGTAAAATCCCTGCCCCCTCCATGGACCAGTGACATTCCTCCCACATACTTGTCTTCAAACCCAAGATTTGACAGAAATTCTGAGTTTTAACTTCCTGAAATCTCCATTTGACATTCCCCTACCACATGGTAATTATATCACACACACACATATACACACACACAAACTACATTAAAAGAACATTATTAAGGTTGTAAACCCAAACACTCAAAAGTTAGGAAACGTCAGATTTAAGGTTGCCTGTGGAACCTGAATTCAGTCACCTTGTGCTTATGCATTCTGATACAGTCTTTAAATACATGCACACATACTATTTTTTCCATAGGATTCTTGCCTCATTCAGTGCACAGGATGGTTGGTGCTCACTAAATGAGCAGCTATTCAATATTTTGGTTACTCCTCACTGTTCATTATACATCCCTAAGCCTTATTTACGCTATTCAGTCCCTGCTCTGACGACAATTATTTATTTCATCATGGACTTTTCTATGGTGCTCACCACTATAATATTTCAGTGCTTCACAAACCTTAGTTTATTTTCACAACCTCCCTGTAATATGAAGGGACATCAATATACTCATTTTATCAATGGGGGACTGAGGTTTAGAGAGATTAGTGTCAAAAATATTCTGTAATTGTGGATGCCAATTTGACACACAAGCACTCATTTTCCAGAGAATTTCCAGTGCCATCTGGGGACAAAAGGGTCAGTTTGCCTTGGACACCTGTTTGAGAGGGCCCCCAAGCCCGTATGATTTGAGTGAGTGGCACTGTGACCTGGCACATAGGACCGCAGCACCACTCAAGTTTGGCCTGGCTGCCTCCGTCAATGGAGAGTTTCAATTTCAGGATGGGAAGTCTGAGGGGGGCCTCAATTTCAGATTTTGCTCTGTGCAGCCCTGAGCACAGCTCCCATTGACCTCCACTGCAGCTGTGGGTGCCCAGAACTTCTGCAAATCAGACCTCAGGTACGAAGTTGGACACCCAGAAAAAGAGGTATAAAGTTGCCAATAGTTACCTATAATTAGCGGTTCATTGAAGTCTAAATTGTAAACTGTTAAAGATCTACAGGTAGCATTCAATAGCAGCAATATTGCACTTCTCCCCTATACACAGACTATGAAATAACTGAAGTTCTCTGATATCATTGTGTAATAACTACAGTAAGTGTGCCTTTTTCATGGAAACCACTGTATTTTTGTGAAGGGTTGCACATAGTACAAGATAATTGTATTTAGCTTTTAAAAGAGAGCAAGATAAAATTTAGGATTAGAATTTAATCCTGTCCTGGGACTTTGTACCAACAATTATTTTTCAATTTCATTTCTTAACTGTAATTTTCAATAGTGTTACTCCTGTAGAATCAGAAAACAAATGGGGTTTGTTACTGTAGGGTTGCCAATTTGGTTGGGTGTATTCCTAGAGAGTTCATCACATGACAGAATCTTTAATTAAAGATTAATCTTTAATTCCTGGAGACTCCAGGCAACCCTATTAGTTAGTGAGAATGTTCACTTTCCTTGTATTCCATTTCCTCATACATGGTTTTGTACTGGAATCCAAGTGGTGACACTCATGTCAAGACCCATGCTCCCGCCTCTGGTGACTGCTGATCCCTCCTCTGGTCCTTTCCTGATCCTTTCCTGCCTTTTGCCCCCTGCCGCCTTGGGCCTTGGGTATAACTAGGACTGATAGGATGAAATCAAGATAACTTTAAGATGGAAAGATTGCCTAAGAGTGCAATCCATTAGACTGCCAAAAAGTATTCAAGGGATGTCAGAGACATTTAAAAGTAAATTGTAGAAATCATTCAATGCTGTACTGCAGAGAAATATCCTGCCCTAGCCAGAGGATGAACAAGGTGACCCAGCTTGTCCTTACTAGCTACCGTTTATAACAGTGCTTCTCAAACTGTGAGCCAGTTTGGACTACGGGGCTATGAATTGGAGCACGCACCAAAGTGCTGCTCTGTAACTGCCCCATGTGGATGCTGTTGGTACAAACCAAAAGATACCTTGTTTACGTTAACATAATCCTGTTTGAAGAGGACTACATTAATGTGAACTCGGCACCTTTTAGTTCATGCTAGCAGTGGACACACAGGGCAGTTACAAACCATCACTTTGGTGTGCAGTGTGGACATAGCTTTAGTCTAGTGTATATTTTGCTATGTGTTTTTTGAGATTTGATTGTGGAGAACTGAGATGGTATCCTACTGGTGTGGATGGACAAGTCAAATTCTATCTTTCTGCTTTTACATATTTAAAAAATCAGGTGTTTTTTAAAAATACAAAGAAAGAACTGTACCTTAAATAATGAGCCACCACAGCTTTTAGGCACAATGTTACAAGATACAAAGCAATTTTCACTGACTAATTTTCTATTTTACTAAATAAATCTCTGTGTTTTTGTAAACTGACTATGCTCCAGTTATCACTGGAAACACACTGCAAGTAGAAAATGAAATCCTGAAATCAGCAAAAGTAAAATGTTCCATTACGGCTTTTTAGAGTTGTGTTTACCAGAAAGAATTTGACATTCCCATTGGGAGCTAATCTTAGTTGAGACCTCTGCCACTGCAGTTCTTTTAATGTTTTGTTTTATGTGCCTGCATATTAAATTACAGCATTAGGCAGCATTATTTAGTTTTTCCCAGGAGATCACATGCAAAACTGAAAAGTAGCTTTATACAGTAATTGCTATTTTTTGTTCATTCTTAGATTACAGAAATAGTAATTATTTTGTATCATCTTCCTTCTGTTTTATTTTGAGAAATTTTTGCTTGCTTTTCGTGGATCAGCTGCGTATTCACATGTATTACTTTGTTAGGGTTAGAAGAATACAAATTCACTAGCACATTGTGTCCCATTTCACTTTTTCCATCTTCTCATAGGCAATTCACTACATTTACTAGCTGCAGGTAGAAACAATTGTAGCTTATGTCCCTCTTCAACCATCATATTTAAAAGTTTCTACTTTATTGAAGGTTAGGTTGGGTAAATATATATATGGACAATATTAATTTCATTGATCAAAACCTTGACAACATGATTGTCTTAAGCTTTGACAACACTTTAATTACTCTAACTGAATAAAACTATTCATACTTAGTATCTGTTGTGGTTCTATCACTAACAGGATTAATACACACTCTAAACTAAATTTAGAGGATAGTGTTTTGTATCTTATGTCTTCTTATGTTTTGTTACCTCTAATGGGACAACATTGTTTAAACTCTAAATGTCATTTAAAATTCTATCTTTGTTCTCTGTATCGCAATATTTTGTTGAGCTAAAGAATAATGATAGTGGTCATTACTCAGTAGCAGCTCAACACATTACACTGATTGAGGGTGGAAGGCAGAAAAGGAGTGTTTTCTTATGTTTTCTAATGGTTACGCAGCTGGTCTGCTATAATTACTGCTTATTATACGGATCTAAATTGTCTCATTATTACCCTTTGCTCCTCATGTCTGTTTGTTGTATTCTTTCCCCATTGTCTATAGTGTTAGTCGGAAAGCTCTTTGGGGCAGAGACCTTCTCTGCAACATTTGCACAATGGGCTGAGCACAGTAGGACTTCTTGGCATTACCATAATGCAAATAATTAACCCTAGGTATGTAAGTATGCTGGCAGACAAACTCAGAGTTATTTAGGAAACAGCTGGAAGAGACTGAATGTGTATCTTTTGTAACAAACCCTTGCGGATGTAGGTGGAATATTAATATTGCGCTTAGCTGAGATGTGTGTTATGCCAAGATTCAAACTGCATTTCACAGGAATGCTGGCTTGAGCTCTTCTGTTTAAATGTTTCAGCTCCAGATTCAGTATCAATTTTACCACCTCCTAGTAAGCATAACAGATTTTAAAAGTTCCCCATTAAAATAATTTCACAAGATGATGTGATTAAAATAGACGAGGAGTGTTATGCATTGAGACTTAATCAGCTTCTTTTCAAGTGGGTGTCATGGCTTTTCTCCTGTCCCTGGAGTTAGTTACTATAGCTATGTATTTGGGCTTCTACACTGAAACAAGCTAATACTTTAGGTGCTTGTTGTGTCAAAACTAAAGTAGGTCAAAAGGAATCTTAAAAAAATTAAAAAATCTTGCTATAATGATATCCTTCTCCCAAACCAGTTCCACGCCATAAGCCCAAGCATTTTCCCCCAAAAGCCTGGGAAAACAAATTAATCTTGCAGTATGCCCTGAATATCACCAACTCCTGGTGGACCAAGAGAAGTGAATTCCAAAGTAGAGGATCCCCCACTAAGAATGCCCTCCCACGAGGCCTCTCCCAGCTACAGCTAGGGACTGGTAGTTTCGGGCTATGGAGTGAGGAATTCTGCAGGGGCAGCATGTGGGGAGAGAAATCCTCCCGCAACACAAGCCAACAGAACTGCTCTGCAACCACTACTGAAACTCCTGTGGCTTCTATGACCCTCCATCCATAAGGGGTTGGTGGTTGGGAAAAAGACAGTTACCTTTTCCGTAACTGGTGTTCTTCAAGATGTGTTGCTCATGTCCATTCCATATTGGGTGTGTGTGCTTGTCACATGCACCGGTCCGTGCTGGAAGTTTTTCCCTCAGCAGTAACTGTAGGGGACTGGCTCTGGCGCCCTCTGGAGTGGCACGCACATGTCGCAGTATAAGGGGCTTGTCTTTTTTGAATTTCATCTTGTTGATTTTAGACCACTTCCCCAATTTGTCAAGGTCATTTTGAATTTGAAATGAAGCCATGTAGTTTAGTTTGCATGGTTCTCTTATTAATTATAGTAGTGCCTTTGGCAATGACCAGGGTAAGGGGATTACAACATGACTTTTTAATAAACACTCATTCTCTTTTATTTTGACTACTTGGGCTAATTTTGGCCCTCAGTTATGTCCACAGTATGCCTACTAGCAGACTACAAATGAAGGCCATAATTAGCTCAAGTAGTCCAAATGATATTTGATAAAGATTAGAAACATAATTGAGGGCTAAGCTAAATATATCAATGGGGCTGTAATATGTTAAACTGAAACCCCACGTTCAGGACCATGGAGAGCAGCCCTCGTTACTATAATATTAACAATGATGGAAGGACTCTGGATGAATGGATGCATAGGGTTAGTGTATATAAAACTTTAGCTAGCAAACTTGCTGTCAGACAAAACCTTCCCCTGTATTCAATAGTGAAACATCCAGTCCAAACTGAGGTTCTTGCCGAAACAGATAAAGGCATAGGTACTGATGGTCTGTCCCTGGCACGCCAGATCCTGGAGTCATGTGATTGTTAGAATCACAAGGAACTCATTTGAATGAAAATTTCTGAGTGAACTGCCCCATTCACCTCCATGGGGTGTTCTCTCCAAAACCCAGTGCTCAGCAGGAAGAAGCAGGGCAACACAGCCCCATACAGACTGTGTATGGCAGGCGGAGAAGAAAGCAGTTGGTCTGGTCCACTCATCCACGCAGATACACCCCAGATGCCAGGGTAAGTAATGGAGGTCCTTCCTTTGCCTGATGAGACAGGATTGCAGCAAGGAGGAGGGGGCCCTGATGCTGCTTTGGTGATGGGGGAAAGGGAGGGGTTCTCCTGCTGTCACTTCTGCTGCTGTCACCCAAAAGTAGGTGGGGCTTACTGCTGCCACCACTAAGGGGAAATGGAGATCTTTTGATGCCACCCTTGCTTCTCTGTGGTGGGAGGATCCTTGTACTGCTGTATGGTCCCAGATTGCCATCACCCAACCCAGGGTGCTTGGAATGCTTTTCTGGTGGACCAAGAATTATGATACTGCTAGTTTAGAAATAAGCCAGGACTGGAAGACACTTTTCAATACACTAAAGGGAAAAAAAGATTTCAGCAACAGTGAACAGATCACTCGCTGCTATTTCTAAAGGGATCTTCTGTTTCCCTTCACATCTGCTGGGCCCCTTTACCAGTCACAAAGCTTCACACACAGGATACTAGACTAGATTTGTCAGGCTCCCAGTGTGGAAACCAAACTGATGTGCTTTGCTTATTAAATAAGACACTACAAATGTTACAAACCTAATAGAATAGTTTGAAAGAGCATCTAGTGTAATAGCTTACCAGATGCTATCTTACCAGACAGAGAAATCAGGTTTGTAGGGGTAAGAGAACAACCAGAATAGTATTCCATGTTGTCCATAAGTCCCCAATACAGCAAAGTACTTAACCACTAGCTAATCCCATCCCTCTTCAGCAAGGAGTTTAAACACTTGCTTAAGTCTCTGACAACAGCAGTGCCATGACTTCAGTGGTTCCTAAGTATGTGCTTCAGAGCTTTGTTGAAGAGGGGTGGGATTACCAATATGCTTAACCTTAAACACACAATGAAGTACTTTGCTACTTTGGGACTCAGCTGCTGATCCTCAGACTTCTATTCCAAATGAAAGCAGATAGGATCCATTTCCAGAAACTAGATGTCCCTTATTATTTCAACAGGAACTGCATTACTTTTTGAATAGGTGCCTTTTTCAATTGGTCTATATTTTATTCCATTAACTGCCACTGAGTGATAAAAGTCAGCAATGGTTCCATCATAAAGTATCAGTTCATGCTGATGAAGGCAGCTTTGCATTGATTCAGTTCAAAAAGCAAAATTCAAAGCTAAGATGGGTCTTGAGAAATACAAACATGTTCAGGTGTGGAAATGAATGGACTGAAGCCAGGCTTTTTTCACAGCGTGAGCGCTGTAGGTCAGCTCTCTTCCACAGCCTGTTCCCAACTGAGCTGGGCTCTCCCCTTTTAATCCCTAGCTCCAGGCCGGACATCGATTGCAGGTTTAGAGGAGTGGGGCTGACTGAGCTCACAATAGCTCATTAACCTTCTCCTAGCCAGCGTGTATGGAGGGGTTGCTTTTATGATTCTTGGCACAAGAGATCCTCCTATGCTGAACAAGTGTATATAGAGCAGCTCTGTGTTATTTAACAGAAATAGATTTTGTGATAGGATCATGAAGCTGAGTTCTCATACCAAAAAATGTCCAATGAAATTACTTACTACATGGAAACTGAAATGACACAATTCAGGGCCAAATCCTATAGTCCTTATTTCAATCAGAGTTTTATCCAGGTAAAGGATCACACACATTAAGTTTAGCGGGTGTTTGTGTATGTAGTGGGGGGAGTTTAATTATTTTTTCAGAGCCAACTTTAATTCACCCAAAATGGAGCAGGTTTCAGAATCTTGAGACTCAGGGTATTCAGTGTTTAAGATACTTTAAATTAACATAAATGAATAAAACATGAAGTTTTTTCTCTCCACTAATTTCCCCTTCCTGATGTTTATGTTGGGCCAAGGGTAGCTAACAAGATGGATTTCATGTGCATTTTACATAGTTAAACTTGTTTGAACTTTCATTAACCAGGGACATTGCTCCTTCAGACCTGTCCATCTATAGTGATTCATAATTCAACAGAGAATAGGTTTTACTGACCTCACATAAATGCTTTAATTCCTTATTTGTCAGTCTTTGCAGACCACATGGATTTTCAGCGCCACAAAGACAGGCAACTGCTGCTTAAAATAACCCATATCCTGCAGCTTGTCTCTCAAGAGTTTATACATGAACATCTCTGTGAAGATTAATGAGACCGGGCTCTCCCCGCCTATTCATCTGACTGAAATATTTAAAGGAATACTAGACAAACTATGAGTAAACCTTCTTCTCTCAATAATCTGTCTGTCTTTAGTCATGATAAGAGAGATTTATATGAAAGCATATCAGAAGTCTGCCAGTGCCTAAATAAGGAATGCTTTTCTCTATTAAAAGAAAAACTTTAGTGTACAATACAAAAGTCTCAGGATCTTCACTTGAAGAAAATATTACTAACAAATGTATAAAACAGACAGCAAAGTTATTCCTTGGGGCAATTTAAGGCAGCATCAAGTACAATCATTTTATTTTTCCATAATTTTCATAAGTGCATCTGCCAAAATACTTATACTTGAATATTACCATTCTTCCTTCATTGGGAAAAGTCAAGCAATGTTCTCTTCATCTGCCAGCATACTATATAGTTTTTTTGATACCAGCCCCTTTCCACCCCGTCCCCCCCATCCCAGCAAACAGAGAATCAATCAATTTAATCCTAAAAGTAGAATAAAATCCATATTTGCAAGTAGTGCACTGGATCCAAAATCACCCTCTCCAGGGCTAATATTTAATAGAGAAAAATGTGATAATTTAAGAACCTTTATTTTCCCATCTATGGTTTTGTTTAATGATAGTAATTGTAGACGCCATGACTCAATGGGAATATTTGAGCACTAAAGTACTACTCAGCATGAGTATGAGGTGGGTTTAGAGAATTGGCAGCAGAATCTGCTTCTGTATGTCCAAGTTACAAATATAGAATATAATCACTTTAAGTAATAGCAGTAGCATTTCTGTAGTAGGCCCTGCTCCTGCAAACACATGTGCATGTGCTTTCTTTAAGTTAGCTTTAAGCATGTGCATGGTCTGTCTAGAGTATGTGTTTATCCTCACAGCACCCCTGCAAGATATGGAAGTGCTGTTATCTCCATTTTACAGATGAACAATTGAGGCACAGTGAGGCTAAGTGACTTGCTGAAGGTCAAAAAGGAAGTCTGTGACAGAGCATGGAACTGAACCCGAGCGAGACAACTGAGGCACCATTCACTGCAGGTGTGGGGGAGGCCCCAGGAAGTTTCCCTTTCAGACACCAACATTCATAATGTAGAGAGGGTCCTTGGAATCCCCAGCTAGGCCACCATCCTTCCTCCCCTGCCTCTTTCTGTCTTGCCAGGAGGTGGTGTTCACAATGCTCTGCAGCTGGGGCCCACGTCACATACCTCACAGAGTCAGCAGCTCACGCTCCCTCCTAATGTGTGAAGTGAGCAACTGACCAAGTGTAGCAATGACTCCCTCCTTCTTCCCTCCCTTCTTCCCTCTCACTGTGGGTCAAGTCCCAAGTCAGGGCCCCTTGTGGGTACAAAGTATGCAGCCTGCCAGAACCAGACCTGCTTTTAGCCTTAGAGATTGTTCCTTCATAACAGGGTGGAGGTTTACTGGTGAAGCATTCTGGGTAACCTGACTCTCCTGCTAGCTATAGTGCTAGTCAGACAGGACTGCTATCTCCAGGGCTCTTAATCAAGCAACTTTCAGATACACTACGTTCACTTAAAGGGACACGGTCAGGCGACACTTAGCCCTAAGTTTAGGTTATATTAAAAAAAAGGTAACATGTTTTAGCTTGGTGTGAACATTATTTTAATTTTTAATGGCACAGTTTTATAAACAGTCCCCTGCAATGTTTGCAAACCAAACATTACAGCATTGTACCAGTGCATGAAAATTTGACAATTGAGTGGGCAGTCTTAGGTTAGTTTCGGGTCAATTTTCATTGACCAAGATAAAAGAAATACACTGTGTAAAACAAGCATTACAAATAATGTGAAATAAACTACACTTAAAAAAATAGTAATAAGTATTGTTTGTAAATGGGGTAAGAACATTTCAGGGGATTTTAAAAAGAAGATTTTTAACCTGACACTCGCCCTTTTAATTATTTTGAAAGAAAGAAAGAAAGAAAGAAAGAAAGAAAGAAAGAAAGAAAGAANATTATTTTGAAAGAAAGAAAGAAAGAAAGAAAGAAAGAAAGAAAGAAAGAAAGAAAGAAAGAAAGAAAGAAAGAAAGAAGCCTGATAAGAGTGAGGTGTTTCAGACCAGTGATTTGGCTGGCATCCAGAAGTATGATACAGTTACTCAATCACAACACAATTACACCTCTACCCCGATATAACGCGACCCGGTATAACACGAATTCGGATATAACGTGGTAAAGCAGCGCTTCGGGAGGGCGGGGCTGCGCACTCCGGCGGATCCAAGCAAGTTCGATAGAATGCGGTTTCACCTATAACACGGTAAGATTTTTTGGCTCCCTAGGACAGCGTTATATCGGGGTAGAGGTGTACTTAATCTCTATCAAGAGAAAAGCTATGATAAGACAGTATTGATTTAGGAGGGGAAGGTTAGAGCACTATTGGTATAACCTGAACAAAAATGAGGCAAATGACATTCCCCTTGAGGAAGAGATTCCAGTAGCCTGCCCTTTGTGAAAGGGCAACACACAGGGCCGGTGCTTCCACTAGGCAACCCTAGGCAGTCGCCTAGGGCGGCAGGATTTGGGGGGCAGCATTTTGCTGCCCTTGGCAGAAATTCAGCAGTGGGGGGTCCTTCCGCTCTGGGTCTTCGGCGGAAATTCGGCGGCGGGTCCTTCACTCACTCCGGGACCCGCCGCCAAAGTGCCCCGAAGACGCGGAGCGGAAGGACCCCTGCCGGTGAATGCTCAGAGGAGGAGCGCTGCCTCCTAGGGCGGCAAAAACCCTGGCGCCGCTCCTGGCAACACACACAGTCCTGCACTTTATATGCTCACCTCTAATTCAGTTTAGATAATGTCCTGTCATCCTACAGGGATTTCCTCACCAGAGAGGGGGCAATAGATTTTTAAGGAATCTGTAGGGCTGGAAGGGGTGATTAGTGTTCCGATTCCCCCAGCCAAGTTCCTATCCCCTCCTTCAGGAGGATCCTAATCCAACTGAGGGCTCTCTGGGCTTTCTAAGAAGGGTGGGGGTGTCTCAGTGTGGTATGAAGTTCCCACTGCAACTAGACCTTGCAGGCACCATCTGTCCCAGTGAATTCAATGGGATTATTCAGGTAGGTAAAGCTACTCATAAGTGAGTGCTTTTAGAGTTGAGCTCTCAGATCGTAAACAATTCTGGGCAGGGGTGAGCTGGTAGAAGCTAGGCTGGATTTGGGGCAGTATGTGGCACTTTGAGACAAGCTGAAAAAGGTATTCTATAAAATGCTTCTTACATAGAAGCAAATATTTTAACTCAAAGCAAAATGACAGTTCTGGTTCCAACAAGGAAGGGAAAGCTAAAGTTAGATGGTACCTTGCTGTGCTGTAGACCACTTTTCAAAAACATGACAAGAATAGTCTGTGCTACAGAATTGCACTTTTGCAACTTACTTGGGTGCAATCACAGTCAACTTGCACCAGTGCAATGGGTCCAGGTTATTTATCCTGACTCAGGTGCACACAACATGCTGTTTCCACACAGCACACCGCAGAACCACTGCTCGACTTGCAGACTGTGACACCGCTCCTACCAGTACAGTACAGAAAAGAGAGTGGGTGTGAGGTTGGGGTGAGAGGATAAAAGGGAAGTGGTGCTGGAAGGGAGAGAAAAGGAACATTGGAAGAGAAGACTTAAGGTGGGAATAGAAGGCAAGGATAAATGGCCAGGCATGGTTGGGTGAGAGCAAGGAATGGGTGGCAAGAGCAGGGAATCAGCTAATTAAGAGTAAGTGGGTGGAACAATCAGTTAAACTGAATAGGCATGAGCAATCAGTTTATACTTGTGAAATATACCCTACATGGGGTTCCAACTCATCATTATTAATTGGCCCTCTAGGTTCAGAAAAGACAGTTCTGATTAATGGCTCTACCAGCACGAGGTATGTGCAAAAGAAATTTCTCCTTCATTTGTTAGACAAACAATTTCTGACAGCAAATAATAGTAAACTCTTTGATTTTTACAGAAAAATACCACTCATTAATCAAAGAAACGATATTCTCAGCAGGTCCAGCAGTATGAGGGACCAAAATGGTGTTCATAGGCAAAGCAGAAATTGATTGCTGGGGTTCTCTGTTCCCGCTACATCTCTCTCAGCAATTCACAACAGACATACAGTACTATCTAGCTTTATTATTCTTTGACCATTTAAATTAGTATTGAAATGCAATTACAATAACATTTGATAGGGCCATACATTTTAATTAACCATTCACATTTCTGAGATGTTCAAAAACAAAAGTAGTGCTGCCCATTTGTAATGAGTAAATCAAGACAGATGTGTTCCTGGGAGTTAATACATCAATAAAATAACATAATATAGCAAATCAAGAAAAACAAGGCCAAATTTGTCCCTTCAGTAATGTCACTGAAGTCATCCATTTGGCTTGTTATGTTTAATTTTACAGGTGCATCAAATCATTTGAGTTACAGCGGCCAGTGGTGTAGTCTTCTAATGGTCAAAATGGAACAAAAATGCATCAAAGGATACTCAATGCTCTTTTAATGCTCCGTGGTCACGACTCTGTCCTCAGTGAGGCCTCTCCTGTAACAGCATTTGGCCTAACCCACCAAATTCCACCCCATTCCATGCTACTAGCTCCTCCCTTGATTTAATTCTGACAGTAGCATTGCCCTGGTGCTCTCCTCCGAAAATGCTGCTGTTCGAACTGTACAAAATGTTTGTGATGAGACCCCAAACAATGCAAAACTCACTTAAAAATAACCCAGCCCTCAAAACTCTGTCCAGATCAGTTGATGTGTTTGCTAAGATTTAGTATCCCAGGCCCAGTTTTGGGCCAAACTGAGGAGATATCTGGGTTTGCAGGTAGATTTCATTATGTTCCAATTTGAGTTTGTTTAAACCTGAAATTTAGGTATGTGAGCCCTGCAAACTGCAACCAGTGTGTTTCCCACAGATCTTGCTGCTTGAATGTTCCAAAATGCAACCACGCTGCCCCAGTTTTTGCCTCCTCTTTGTTCATGCAACTGTCCTACATTTAATCCTTGTTAGCACTACAAAGCTAACCCAGCTCTTGGAGATGTTTTTCTGAATCACTGTTTTTCTGGATGTTTTTCTGAATCACTCATCAACAATGGTTAACTACGTTCTCCCAATCTTTCTCGTGCCTATGTTCATCCCTTCCCTTAGTCTTCTCCTTAGCCTCTCACTCTCCACTAGCTTTTTCCCCTCACAATGCAAACATGCTTTAGTCATTCCCATCTTAGAAAATAATACCCTAGATCTCACTTGCCTCTCTATCTATCATTCCATCTCCCTTCTCTCTTTCCTCTCTAAACTCCCTGTCTGTAGTTCTTCTCTTCCAATGCCCTCATAAACCTTCTCCAATCCAATTTCTGTTCCTTGTATTCCACTGAACGTATTCGCACTAAAATCTCTAATGACCTCTTCTTAGCTAAAACTCAGAACCAGAACTCCATCCTCATCCTCCTTGACTTGTCAGCTGCCTTTGACAGCATCATCCATGCTGTTCTTCTCGAAGTCTTGTCTTCCCTTGGCTTCTGTGACATTGTCCACTCCTGGTTCTCCTCCTACTTCTCTGCTCTCTTCTTTATCATGTCCTTTGGAGGATCCTCCTTATCCACCCTCCAACTTTCCTTGGGGATTCCACGGGACTCTGTCCTTGGTCCCTTCCTCATCTCTTTCTTCACTTTATTTTTGGGTAGTCCCATCTACAGACATAAATTCAGCTTCAGTCTCTATGCTAATTACTCGCAGATCTGTCTCCTTCTATCCAAATGAAAATCTCAGCCTGTCTCTCTGACATCTCAACTCAAGGTCAACATGGCTGAAACAGAGCTCATAATCTCCTCCCCTCCTCTGCCAAGCCCTTCCTGCTACATCCTCCAGGTCCTCATGTCCAGGCTAGGTCTAAATCTCATAGATGCTTTCTGTATAACATCTCTAAGATATGGCCTTTCTTAATCATCCAGAGAGCTAAATCTGTCATCCAAGCTCTCATAAACTTGCTTCTTGGATACTGAAACATCCTTCTTTCTGGCCTTGACAAATGCTCCACTCACATCCATTCAGAATGCTGCTACAAAGATCATTTTCCTAGCCCGTCACTTTGATCATGTCACCTGTTTTCTTACATCCCTCCGCTAGCACCCTCTTGGTTATCACAAGCTACTTGTCTTCACTTTCAAGGCCCTTAATGGCCTATTCATCTCTCATTCACTGTTGAGATGTCGACTCCCTCCTTCAAGCATCCTGTGACGCCAGTCTCCATCGGCTAAACAAATTTCCAAACAAGCACCTCCATGCTTTCTCTGATGCTGCCCTTCATGATTGTGAGGCGCTCCCCATAAACATCCATAAAACTAATTCATTATCTACCTTCAAAACCCATGATCCCATGTTTTTACTTGACAACAGTTAAACTGCTGGTGTTCAGCAATAGCTGCTTATTATGCGGACCAATATTGTCTCATTGTTTACTTGTACAGTAACTCCTCACTTTAAGTCGTCCCGGTTAATGTTTCGTTGTTACTTTGCTGATCAATTAGGGAACATGCTCATTTAAAGTTGTGCAATGCTCCACTCTTACATTGTTTGGCTGCCTGCTTTCTCCACAGCTGGCAGCCTCCCTACGCTCCCCTTCCCCACAGCACCTCCCACCTGCTGGCAGACCCCATGGATCAGCATCTTCCCCCTCCTCCCCCGCCTCCTGCCCGCGGCAATCAGCTGGCTTGCGGCGTTTTGGGGGCAGGAGGGAGGGGGGAGGAGCAAAGACTCAGTGTGCAGGCTCCCCCTCCCTCCCCTCCCTTCTAATCGCTGCAAGCCATCTGATTGCCCCGGGCAGCAGGTGGGGGGAGGGAGGAGGAGCCTGCGTGCCAAGTCCTCGCTCCTCCCCCCACCCCCACCTGGGGCAATCAGCTGTCTTGCCGTGTTCGGGAGGCAGGGGAGGGAGGGGGAGCCTGCATGCTGAGTCCTTGCTCCTCCCCCACCCTCCTGCCCCCTAAACGCTGCAACCAGCTGATTGCCCCAGGTAGGAGGGAGGGGGGAGGAGCAAGGACTCAGCGCGCCTCCCCTCTTCCTTCCCTGCCTCCTGCCCGTGACAATCAGCTGGCTTGTGTTGTTTAGAAGAGAGGGAAGGGAGGGGGAGGAGTGAGGATGCAGCATGGGAAGTAAAGTGGGAGAAGGTGGGGGGAGAGAAGAGGCAGGTCAAGGATGGGGGTTTGGGGGAACGGGGGGAGTGGGTGGGCTAAGGGTTGAGCCCCCCGCCCCTGGTGCTTGCAGAGTAGGGGAAGCTGCCGCTGCTGCGCAACGTGCTTCTCCTAGCCTACAGCACCTTCAGCCTCCTTGCCTGCGTCATCTCCAGTGCCAGTGGGCTGTGCCTGTGTAGGGTAAGGCAGGGGCACCTCCCAACTATAATACAGTACCTGAATTAAATTGCTTGTTTAAAATGTATATAATGCCTTTTGTCTGGCAAAAAAAAAATTCCCTGGAACCTAATCCCCCCTATTTACATTAATTCTTATGGGGAAATTGGATTTGCTTAACATCGTTTCACTTAAAGTTGCATTTTTCAGGGACATAAATATAACGTTAAGTGAGGAATTACTGTACTTCTTCATTTGCAGTTAGATTGCAAGCGTTTGGTCTGTGTTTGTACAGTGCCTAGCACAATGGACTCCTGGTCCATGGCTGGGGCTCCTAGGTACCATTGCAATACAAATAATAAATTAATAATAAGTTCCAGCAGCAGAATCTTTATTACTGGTGATGCCTTAGTCCTGTACTTGCTTTGTAGTTCTACTGCAGTGATTTTCAACCTTTTTTTCATTTGCAGACCCCTAAAAAGTTTCAAATGGAGGTGCAGACCTGCTTTGGAAGTCTTAGATATAGTCTGCGGACCCCTGGGTTGAAAACCACCAGTACTACTGTATTCAGACTGAGGCTTCTTGCCATTTACAGCACCTCCCTTTTCTATCAGGATCTGCTAGCATGGCCCCCAAACCAAAAATCCATTATCCACTCAGCTCTACAGCTAACTATATCCAGAGGGTCAAAAAAAGGTCAAAAAGTAAGGCCCCAGTCCTGCAAATTTATCTGATGTATGTATTTAACTTTAAGCCCAGAAGTAGACCTGTCAATGGGACTATTCAATCCTTAAAGATAAGCACATGCATAAGTGCACAGAGTTTAATCCTTGAAAAGGAAACTCTCACAAAGGCACACTTATTAGATAAGAAAATGTACCTTTTCACTTTTCCAGACTTCTTTCCTCCCTTCCCTAATCTCCCAATTCCTTCCTCCCTACTTGCTAGTCTATATAACACGACTGGTTATTAATGAACATTAACTAGCACCTACTAAAGAAATAATAGGAGAAGGAAAGGAAGAAACGCAACTTGTCTCAGAAGAGGAGTAGGCTACAGGTGACTTTGGGAGACAGCCGTAGGCCCTTGGGGATGTGGTAAACAGGAGGCCCTGCTCTAATTTGTATGGTGTATGATTTTTACCATCTAGTGAGAGCAGACTCAGCTGATGTCTTGGACAAAGGCAAACGCTTCATCAGTGCCAGCCCTGTTTGCAACAGGATCAGAACAGCCTTTCGTAAAATGCAATCCATAGCTCTTTGTACCAAACTGAGGTCTGTAGTTGTCAGAGGACAACTACTAGACTTATTGAATGTTTTCAAGAACCCATCAGATAGCTTCCTTTTGATAACATTTACTAATGTATACAGTCAAAATGGGAAAGCAGGATAGCTTTAGGGAATGTCATGTGGCTTTTTCCAATGCGCTGTCAGGAACTCTGCTTTATTATCACCAGAGAAGCTAATATTTCAGGTGGTTGTCAATATCATAGATCCATTGTTCATGGAACCAAAAGTAGCACTGCTGCTTCACAATAAGACATTTACATTAGGGTTTGCCAAGCTATCCATTACTGAATAAGGGTTGGCCTGCAAATACTAAGGGGCATAATGCCAATGTTCATGTGGTGACTCATCCTGTACATCTGATATCTGATTAATATAAGAAAAAATATTTCGATTTTTTGGCAATGTTTAGCTGATCTAGAAGGAAATGTGTAGGAGGGAGGGGCAGAGAAGGGAATATACATTACACTGTTAAGAGCAGTAATGAAACACTGATCCATGCATTTCCCTGCCTCGGCATTCCCTAAGTTCTGAGACACAGAGGGTCCCTGATTAGTTCACCTGGCATAGTGGGTCCAGGAAGGAGAGTTGGTCTTAGACCATTTGGAACTTTTTAACCAGTACCAGCACCATAAAGTACGTCTGGTAAATAAACAGGGAGCTAGTGCAGGTTGTGTGATACGAAGGCTTTTGAGATGGTTTATTTTGTTTCCAAGTATAGCACTGAAAAACACTGTCTTGCCACCATTAACTTAAAAGAGAGGAAAAATTGAAATAAAATGAATTAAGTTGGTAAGCAATGGGGTGGCAGGGGTAGACCATAACACTGAGGTACTTAAGTTAGCAATTAATCATATATTAAAGAAATAAGGTGATGGTTTATGGTTTAAAAGTCTGGTAAGTTAAATGTGCGATCCATGTTGACACACAGCCGAGGACAGTCAATATTTCAAGCAGTGCAGCCTATGACTGGCGTGTTGCTAGGCAGGGTGTGGACTAAGGTCGGTAAAGGTCACTCTAAAACTGCAGGGAGGGGTCAGTCAGGCATACACAGTCCAAAAACATGTGAGGATCACCATAGATTTAGTAGTTATGATTGGTATATAAGTATGGACCAATCAGAGAGAGAGTCTAAAGGTGATTGGAGATAGGTACACTAATGCTAGGATTGAAAAATAGGCCAATCAGAATAGGCCAAAAACTGTATATAAGGCAGAGAGCAGGCAGACACAAGTTAGTCAAGATAGGAGCAGCAGAAGAAGGAGAACCAAAAGAAGAAGATCAGAAGAAATCTAAGGGTACGTCTATACTTACCTCCGGGTTCGGCAGTAAGCAATCGATCTTCTGGGATTGATTTATCGCGTCTTTATCGCTTTATCGGATTTATCGATAAATCGATCCCAGAAGTGCTCGCTGTCGACGCCGGTATTCCTGCTCCGCGAGAGGAGTACGTGGAGTCGACAGGGGAGCCTGCCTGCCGCACGTGGACCCGCGGTAAGTACCTTGTAGTTCGAACTAAGGTACTTTGACCTCAGCTACATTATTCACGTAGCTGAAGTTGCGTATCTTAGTTTGAACTGGGGGGTTAGTGTGGACCAGCCCTTAAAGAGAAAAGACATCAGAAAAAGCAGCAGAAGCAAATGCATGGAGTTACAGTGCTAATCAGATTTGGCCTTGTATTCTTTCCATAAAGATGGAGAGACAGTTGGGCCAAATTTAAGTGAGTGGTGTTGTAACTTGGTGTGAGGTGTTGCAGAGCCACTCAGGTTTGGCCTGATCACCTGACAGAGGGACTATCAGTCCATACCTAAGTGGCACTGCAACCCCATGGGCCAGGTTTCAACTCCCAGACAGAGGGGCTGGACAGGAGGGGAAAGGGGAACCTGCAGGCTGGACAGGAGCCACTGCTGTGGGATGAGCGAGGAGCAGGCTTGCTCTCTTGCACTCCTTCTATGCCCAGGGGGTTCTCCTCAATGGCAATGTTTTTGGAAGGGTGGTGGGATCTCAGTTTTAGACTTTTCCCAGGCCCTCAAGAACCTCTGGGTAGCCCTGCTGAATCCCTGCAGAGGCATAGTGCATAAACAAGGATTTCTGATATATTGCAGTAATGATTTGCATTATGAAAATATCTGTTGAAAACACAGAAATATGACTTTAGATTTTAATTAGCAAAAATGAAACAAGATGGTGAGCACTGGCCAGTGTAACAGGCTATGTGTGGTGACTTGCCAGATGTGAATCATAACCAGTATTTCCTCACCTGAGATCAGTGCTGCAGCTAGAGCTCCTGACAATCCTTGTTCTTATTTTCACTAAAGCCTTGCCACCAACACTGCCTTATAAATCCAGTGCAATAGAGAGTACAGTGCTCTCTCATTGCAATAAAGAGAGTAGCACCAATGTTTAATTACTAGGGATAACTGTTTGGACCTTTCTCTTTCGTTCTAGTCATACAAAGCATATCAGAATCTCTTCTCCTAGCAACTAAGTATATGCAGGGAAATATTTACTCCTACTTCTTTAGAAGCATTCTGATAACTTGTTTTTTACAGCTTTACCTTTCCCCCGAAAAAAAGATACCCATTATTTGTCATTCATAGGGAGGCCTTTAATATCCAGTTTCCCCAGTTCAGTCTGCAGAAAGGAGCACTGGACAATTCCTGAGTCTTCTTCCTCATCCATGTTAGAGGGCTTTCCCTTCATCCCCTTCCCTGGTTCTTGTCATGCAGAAAACCAGAAGTCCAAAGTGCAGGCAATGCGATGTTTATTGGGGTTTAGTTCCAAGCAAACATATTCTGAAGCCCTTCACACCAGTCAGGCTTATCTCTATACGCCGATAGTTTTCCCCTTCCCCTCCCACAACTACAGTTCCATACACCAATAGAACCCCTTCTTCTTCTAATCCCTAGCTCCGCACACTGATGGAGCTTCCTCTTCCCATTCTTCTGTTTCCAGCTCTGATGCCGCAGAGCATTTACCCTGTGTCCCCTTTCCCAGCTCTGACACTGCAGAGCTTTGCCTGTGTCCCTGTCCCTGTTTTTCATTCCCCTATTCCCAGTCCCCCATTCTCCCATTCCCACTCCTTCTTAGCAGGCCCAAATATACTTGCAATCGACACCCCTACTCACACCCCTTATAACTTATGGTCATGTTCTGTTCTGGAGGGCCATGAGTCAGGGTCTTCATCCCACCCCTTTTGTACCCCATGGGAAGGGTAAGGAGTGAGGTTGTGCTCCAGGCAGGGGCAGGCAATTCTCTGGTCTTTTAGTGTTTTACCGTCCCCCCACTCCCACTCCCACCCCCACCCCCCCTTGTCCTCCTGACTGGTTGCCTGAGCTTGCTTTGAGATAAGGAGTTGAGGCAGTCGTCAAGTGTGCACACATATATTACACTCCCACAATACCCTGTAACACTTTTAGCTTTATCCCTGATGTGTCTCATTTACTAAAAGTCCCAGCTGGTTGTGCAACACACAGCATCTTTGTCCTTTGTTCTTCACACATATTAGTAAGGATGTAAGAGTATTAAAAGTCAAACCCAAAATTCTATCTCAGACTAACAAACAGGCTTATATGCTAACAATCCTGAAGGCTGAAAATAATAAGGCCAGAATCCTGCTGGGTCATCCAGTTCCATAATTGATTCATTGGATTAAGCATCATCTTGGTGGTGAGTAGATGTCAGCTATCATACTTTATCAATAAAAAAGGTCAATTTTTTCTCCATAGCTGAGACAAAATTGCTGTCAAAGTGGACATTTCCATTGTTTTTTTTTACCTTCTGGTTTTTGACAACCAAAAATGGATTTTTTTTTAAATATTTTCAACAATAATGAAAACTCTTTTCATCTTCATCAAAATTTGTAATTGAAAGAAAAATCATCTCCCATTCAACTGCACTTATTAACATTTTGCTCACAGATGAACTACAAATGTTCAGAAAGTGTGAGCCCTTTGAACATGGGGTTGGCTGGGACCTTTGAAAATGTTGCTGTCCAAAATCTGTGGATCATATCTGGGATATGATAGAGGTATATAAAATCATGAGTGATGTGGAGAAAGTGGATAAGGAAAAGTTATTTACTTATTCCCATAATACAAGAACTAGGGGTCATCAAATGAAATTAATAGGCAGCAGGTTTAAAACAAATAAAAGGAAGTTCTTCTTCACGCAGCGCACAGTCAACTTGTGGAACTCCTTACCTGAGGAGGTTGTGAAGGCTAGGACTATAACAGAGTTTAAAAGAGAACTGGATAAATTTATGGTGGTTAAGTCCATTAATGGCTATTAGCCAGGACGGGTAAGGAATGGTGTC